>NC_140581.1:55623-97623 GCF_964204655.1 Triturus cristatus
CTCATACTATGGCCTACAGGTTATGGTCTTAACTCTTACTTTGGCCTACTGGTTAAGGTCTTAACTCTTACTCTGGCCTAATAGCTAAGATCTTAGACTCGTACTCTGGCCTACTGGTTAAGGTCTTAACTCTTACTCTGGCCTAATAGCTAAGGTCTTAACTCTTACTCTGGCCTAATAGCTAAGGTTTTAGACTCGTACTCTGGCCTAATGATTATGGTCTTAACTCTTACTCTGGCCTACTGGTTAAGGTCTTAACTCTTACTCTGGCCTAATAGCTAAGGTCTTAGACTCGTACTCTGGCCTAATGGTTAAGGTATTAACTCTTACTCTGGCCTACTGGTTAAGGTCTTAACTCTTACTCTGGCCTAATAGCTAAGGTCCTAACTCCTACTCTGGCCTAATAGCAGAGATATTAGACTCTTAATCTGGCCTAATGGTTAAGGTCTTAACTCTTACTCTGGCCTAATAGCTAAGGTTTTAGACTCGTACTCTGGCCTAATGATTAAGGTCTTAACTCTTACTCTGGCCTACTGGTTAAGGTCTTAACTCTTAATCTGGCCTAATAGCTAAGGTTTTAGACTCGTACTCTGGCCTAATGATTTAGGTCTTAACTCTTACTCTGGCCTACTGGTTAAGGTCTGAACTCTTACTCTGGCCTAATAGCTAAGGTCTTAGACTTGTACTCTGGCCTAATAGCTAAGGCATTAGACTCTTACTCTGGCCTTCTGGTTAAGGTCTTAACTCTTACTCTGGCCTAATAGCTAAGGTCTTAGACTCGTACTCTGGCCTACTGGTTAAGGTCTTAACTCTTACTCTGGCCTAATAGCTAAGGTCTTAACTCTTACTCTGGCCTAATAGCTAAGGTTTTAGACTCGTACTCTGGCCTAATGATTATGGTCTTAACTCTTACTCTGGCCTACTGGTTAAGGTCTTAACTCTTACTCTGGCCTAATAGCTAAGGTCTTAGACTCGTACTCTGGCCTAATGGTTAAGGTATTAACTCTTACTCTGGCCTACTGGTTAAGGTCTTAACTCTTACTCTGGCCTAATAGCTAAGGTCCTAACTCTTACTCTGGCCTAATAGCAAAGATATTAGACTCTTAATCTAGCTTAATGGTTAAGGTCTTAACTCTTACTCTGGCCTAATAGCTAAGGTTTTAGACTCGTACTCTGGCCTAATGATTAAGGTCTTAACTCTTACTCTAGCCTACTGGTTAAGGTCTTAACTCTTACTCTGGCCTAATAGCTAAGGTCTTAGACTCGTACTCTGGCCTAATAGCTAAGGTCTTAGATTCTTACTCTGGCCTACTGGTTAAGGTCTTAACTCTAACTTTGGCCTACTGGTTAAGGTCTTAACTCTTACTCTGGCCTAATAGCTAAGGTCTTAACTCTTACGCTGGCCTAATAGCTAAGGTCTTAACTCTTACTCTGGCCGAATAGCTAAGGTCTTAGACTCGTACTCTGGCCTAATGGTTAAGGTCTTAACTCTTACTCTGGCCTAATAGCTAAGGTCTTAACACTTACTCTGGCCTAATAGCTAACGTCTTAGACTCATACTCTGGCCTAATGTTTAAGGTCTTAACTCTTACTCTGGCCAAATAGCTAAGGTCTTAGACTGGTACTCTGGCCTAATAGCTAAGGTCTTAGACTCGTACTCTGACCTACTGGTTAAGGTCTTAACTCGTACTCTGGCCTAATAGCTAAGGTCTTAGACTCGTACTCTGGCCTACTGGTCAAGGTCTTAACTCTTACTCTGGAATACTGGTTAAGGTCTTAACTCTTACTTTGGCCTACTGGTTAAGGTCTTAATTCTACTCTGGCCTACTGGTTAAGGTCTTAACTATTACTCTGGCCTAATAGCTAAGGTCTTAACTCTTACTCTGGCCTAATAGCTACGGTCTAGACTCATACTCTGGCCTAATGGTTAAGGTCTTAACTCTTACTCTGGCCAACTGGTTAAGGTCTTAACTCTTACTCTGGCCTAATAGGTAAGGGCTTAGACTCGTACTCTGGCCTAATGGTTAAGGTCTTAACTCTTACTCTGGCCTAATAGCTAAGGTCTTAACTCTTACTCTGGCCTAATAGCAAAGGTATTAGACTCATACTATGGCCTACAGGTTATGGTCTTAACTCTTACTTTGGCCTACTGGTTAAGGTCTTAACTCTTACTCTGGCCTAATAGCTAAGGTCTTAGACTCGTACTCTGGCCTACTGGTTAAGGTCTTAACTCTTACTCTGGCCTAATAGCTAAGGTCTTAACTCTTACTCTGGCCTAATAGCTAAGGTTTTAGACTCGTACTCTGGCCTAATGATTATGGTCTTAACTCTTACTCTGGCCTACTGGTTAAGGTCTTAACTCTTACTCTGGCCTAATAGCTAAGGTCTTAGACTCGTACTCTGGCCTAATGGTTAAGGTATTAACTCTTACTCTGGCCTACTGGTTAAGGTCTTAACTCTTACTCTGGCCTAATAGCTAAGGTCCTAACTCTTACTCTGGCCTAATAGCAAAGATATTAGACTCTTAATCTAGCTTAATGGTTAAGGTCTTAACTCTTACTCTGGCCTAATAGCTAAGGTTTTAGACTCGTACTCTGGCCTAATGATTAAGGTCTTAACTCTTACTCTAGCCTACTGGTTAAGGTCTTAACTCTTACTCTGGCCTAATAGCTAAGGTCTTAGACTCGTACTCTGGCCTAATAGCTAAGGTCTTAGATTCTTACTCTGGCCTACTGGTTAAGGTCTTAACTCTAACTTTGGCCTACTGGTTAAGGTCTTAACTCTTACTCTGGCCTAATAGCTAAGGTCTTAACTCTTACGCTGGCCTAATAGCTAAGGTCTTAACTCTTACTCTGGCCGAATAGCTAAGGTCTTAGACTCGTACTCTGGCCTAATGGTTAAGGTCTTAACTCTTACTCTGGCCTAATAGCTAAGGTCTTAACACTTACTCTGGCCTAATAGCTAACGTCTTAGACTCATACTCTGGCCTAATGTTTAAGGTCTTAACTCTTACTCTGGCCAAATAGCTAAGGTCTTAGACTGGTACTCTGGCCTAATAGCTAAGGTCTTAGACTCGTACTCTGACCTACTGGTTAAGGTCTTAACTCGTACTCTGGCCTAATAGCTAAGGTCTTAGACTCGTACTCTGGCCTACTGGTCAAGGTCTTAACTCTTACTCTGGAATACTGGTTAAGGTCTTAACTCTTACTTTGGCCTACTGGTTAAGGTCTTAACTTCTACTCTGGCCTACTGGTTAAGGTCTTAACTATTACTCTGGCCTAATAGCTAAGGTCTTAACTCTTACTCTGGCCTAATAGCTACGGTCTAGACTCATACTCTGGCCTAATGATTAAGGTCTTAACTCTTACTCTGGCCAACTGGTTAAGGTCTTAACTCTTACTCTGGCCTAATAGGTAAGGGCTTAGACTCGTACTCTGGCCTAATGGTTAAGGTCTTAACTCTTACTCTGGCCTAATAGCTAAGGTCTTAACTCTTACTCTGGCCTAATAGCAAAGGTATTAGACTCGTAATCTGGCCTAATGGTTAAGGTCTTAACTCTTACTCTGGCCTAATAGCTAAGGTCCTAACTCTTACTCTGGCCTAATAGCTAAGGTCTTAGACTCGTACTCTGGCCTAATGGTTAAGGTCTTAACTCTTACTCTGGCCTAATAGCTAAGGTCTTAGACTCTTACTCTGGCCTACTGGTTAAGGTCTTAACTCTTACTCTGGCCTACTGGTTAAGGTCTTAACTCTTACTCTGGCCTAATAGCTAAGGTCTTAACTCTTACGCGGGCCTAATACCTAAGGTCTTAACTCTTACTCTGGCCGAATAGCTAAGGTCTTAGAGTTGTACTCTGGCCTAATGCTTAAGGTCTTAACTCTTACTCTGGCCTAATAGCTAAGGTCTTAACTCTTACTCTGGCCTAATAGCTAAGGTCTTAGACTCATACTCTGGCCTAATGTTTAAGGTCTTAACTCTTACTCTGGCCTAATAGCTAAGGTCTTAGACTGGTACTCTGGCCTAATAGCTAAGGTCTTAGACTCTTACTCTGACCTACTGGTTAAGGTCTTAACTCGTACTCTGGCCTAATAGCTAAGGTCTTAGACTCGTACTCTGGCCTACTGGTCAAGGTCTTAACTCTTACTCTGGAATACTGGTTAAGGTCTTAACTCTTACTGTGGCCTACTGGTTAAGGTCTTAACTCTTACTCTGGCCTAATAGCTAAGGTCTTAAATCTTTTTCTGGCCTAAAAGCCAAGGTCTTAGACTCGTACTCTGGCCTAATGGTTAAGGTCTTAACTCTTACTCTGGCCTACTGGTTAAGGTCTTAACTCTTACTCTGGCCTAATAGCTAAAGTCTTAGACTCATACTCTGGCCTAATGGTTAAGGTCTTAACTCTTACTCTGGCCTATTGATTAAGGTCTTAACTCTTACTCTGGCCTAATAGCTAAGGTCTTAACTCTTACTCTGGCCTAATAGCTAAGGTCTTAACTCTTACTCTGGCCTAATAGCTAAGGTCTTAGACTCATACTCTGGCCTAATGGTTAAGGTCTTAACTCTTACTCTGGCCTAATAGCTAAGGTCCTAACTCTTACTCTGGCCTAATAGCAAAGATATTATACTCTTAATCTAGCCTAATGGTTAAGGTCTTAACTCTTACTCTGGCCTAATAGCTAAGGTTTTAGACTCGTACTCTGGCCTAATGATTAATGTCTTAACTCTTACTCTGGTCTACTGGTTAAGGTCTTAACTCTTAATGTGGCCTAATAGCTAAGGTTTTAGACTCGTACTCTGGCCTAATGATTAAGGTCTTAACTCTTACTCTGGCCTACTGGTTAAGGTCTTAACTTTTACTCTGGCCTAATAGCTAAGGTCTTAGACTCGTACTCTGGCCTAATAGCTAAGGTCTTAGACTCTTACTCTGGCCTACTGGTTAAGGTCTTAACTCTTACTTTGGCCTACTGGTTAAGGTCTTAACTCTTACTCTGGCCTAATAGCTAAGGTCTTAACTCTTACGCTGGCCTAATAGCTAAGGTCTTAACTCTTACTCTGGCCGAATAGCTAAGGTCTTAGACTCGTACTCTGGCCTAATGGTTAAGGTCTTAACTCTTACTCTGGCCTAATAGCTAAGGTCTTAACTCTTACTCTGGCCTAATAGCTAACGTCTTAGACTCATACTCTAGCCTAATGTTTAAGGTCTTAACTCTTACTCTGGCCAAATAGCTAAGGTCTTAGACTGGTACTCTGGCCTAATAGCTAAGGTCTTAGACTCGTACTCTGACCTAATGGTTAAGGTCTTAACTCGTACTCTGGCCTAATAGCTAAGGTCTTAGACTCGTACTCTGGCCTACTGGTCAAGGTCTTAACTCTTACTCTGGAATACTGGTTAAGGTCTTAACTCTTACTTTGGCCTACTGGTTAAGGTCTTAACTTCTACTCTGGCCTACTGGTTAAGGTCTTAACTATTACTCTGGCCTAATAGCTAAGGTCTTAACTCTTACTCTGGCCTAATAGCTAAGGTCTTAGACTCATACTCTGGCCTAATGGTTAAGGTCTTAACTCTTACTCTGGCCAACTGGTTAAGGTCTTAACTCTTACTCTGGCCTAATAGGTAAGGGCTTAGACTCGTACTCTGGCCTAATGGTTAAGGTCTTAACTCTTACTCTGGCCTACTGGTTAAGGTCTTAACTCTTACTCTGGCCTAATAGCTAAGGTCTTAACTCTTACTCTGGCCTAATAGCAAAGGTATTAGACTCGTAATCTGGCCTAATGGTTAAGGTCTTAACTCTTACTCTGGCCTAATAGCTACGGTCCTAACTCTTACTCTGGCCTAATAGCTAAGGTCTTAGACTCGTACTCTGGCCTAATGGTTAAGGTCTTAACTCTTACTCTGGCCTAATAGCTAAGGTCTTAGACTCTTACTCTGGCCTACTGGTTAAGGTCTTAACTCTTACTCTGGCCTACTGGTTAAGGTCTTAACTCTTACTCTGGCCTAATAGCTAAGGTCTTAACTCTTACGCGGGCCTAATACCTAAGGTCTTAACTCTTACTCTGGCCGAATAGCTAAGGTCTTAGAGTTGTACTCTGGCCTAATGGTTAAGGTCTTAAATCTTACTCTGGCCTAATAGCTAAGGTCTTAACTCTTACTCTGGCCTAATAGCTAAGGTCTTAGACTCATACTCTGGCCTAATGTTTACGGTCTTAACTCTTACTCTGGCCTAATAGCTAAGGTCTTAGACTGGTACTCTGGCCTAATAGCTAAGGTCTTAGACTCTTACTCTGACCTACTGGTTAAGGTCTTAACTCGTACTCTGGCCTAATAGCTAAGGTCTTAGACTCGTACTCTGGCCTACTGGTCAAGGTCTTAACTCTTACTCTGGAATACTGGTTAAGGTCTTAACTCTTACTGTGGCCTACTGGTTAAGGTCTTAACTCTTACTCTGGCCTAATAGCTAAGGTCTTAAATCTTTTTCTGGCCTAAAAGCCAAGGTCTTAGACTCGTACTCTGGCCTAATGGTTAAGGTCTTAACTCTTACTCTGGCCTACTGGTTAAGGTCTTAACTCTTACTCTGGCCTAATAGCTAAAGTCTTAGACTCATACTCTGGCCTAATGGTTAAGGTCTTAACTCTTACTCTGGCCTATTGATTAAGGTCTTAACTCTTACTCTGGCCTAATAGCTAAGGTCTTAACTCTTACTCTGGCCTAATAGCTAAGGTCTTAGACTCATACTCTGGCCTAATGGTTAAGGTCTTAACTCTTACTCTGGCCTACTGGTAAAGGTCTTAACTCTTACTCTGGCCTAATAGGTAAGGGCTTAGACTCGTACTCTGGCCTAATGGTTAAGGTCTTAACTCTTACTCTGGCCTACTGGTTAAGGTCTTAACTCTTACTCTGGCCTAATAGCTAAGGTCTTAACTCTTACTCTGGCCTAATAGCAAAGGTATTAGACTTGTAATCTGGCCTAATGGTTAAGGTCTTAACTCTTACTCTGGCCTAATAGCTAAGGTCCTAACTCTTACTCTGGCCTAATAGCTAAGGTCTTAGACTAGTACTCTGGCCTAATGGTTAAGGGCTTAACTCTTACTCTGGCCTAATAGCTAAGGTCTTAGACTCTTACTCTGGCCTACTGGTTAAGGTCTTAACTCTTACTCTGGCCTACTGGTTAAGGTCTTAACTCTTACTCTGGCCTAATAGCTAAGGTCTTAGACTCGTACTCTGACCTACTGGTTAAGGTCTTAACTCATACTCTGGCCTAATAGCTAAGGTCTTAGACTCGTACTTTGGCCTACTGGTCAAGGTCTTAACTCTTACTCTGGAATACTGGTTAAGGTCTTAACTCTTACTTTGGCCTACTGGTTAAGGTCTTAACTTCTACTCTGGCCTACTGGTTAAGGTCTTAACTCTTACTCTGGCCTAATAGCTAAGGTCTTAGACTCATACTCTGGCCTAATGGTTAAGGTCTTAACTCTTACTCTGGCCTACTGGTTAAGGCCTTAACTCTTACTCTGGCCTAATAGGTAAGGGCTTAGACTCGTACTCTGGCCTAATGGTTATGGTCTTAACTCTTACTCTGGCCTACTGGTTAAGGTCTTAACTCTTACTCTGGCCTAATAGCTAAGGTCTTAACTCTTACTCTGGTCTAATAGCAAAGGTATTAGACTCGTAATCTGGCCTAATGGTTAAGGTCTTAACTCTTACTCTGGCCTAATAGCTAAGGTCTTAGACTCGTACTCTGGCCTACTGGTTAAGGTCTTAACTCTTACTCTGGCCTAATAGCTAAGGTCTTAACTCTTACTCTGGCCTAATAGCTAAGGTTTTAGACTCGTACTCTGGCCTAATGATTATGGTCTTAACTCTTACTCTGGCCTACTGGTTAAGGTCTTAACTCTTACTCTGGCCTAATAGCTAAGGTCTTAGACTCGTACTCTGGCCTAATGGTTAAGGTATTAACTCTTACTCTGGCCTACTGGTTAAGGTCTTAACTCTTACTCTGGCCTAATAGCTAAGGTCCTAACTCCTACTCTGGCCTAATAGCAAAGATATTAGACTCTTAATGTGGCCTAATGGTTAAGGTCTTAACTCTTACTCTGGCCTAATAGCTAAGGTTTTAGACTCGTACTCTGGCCTAATGATTAAGGTCTTAACTCTTACTCTGGCCTACTGGTTAAGGTCTTAACTCTTAATCTGGCCTAATAGCTAAGGTTTTAGACTCGTACTCTGGCCTAATGATTAAGGTCTTAACTCTTACTCTGGCCTACTGGTTAAGGTCTGAACTCTTACTCTGGCCTAATAGCTAAGGCCTTAGACTCGTACTCTGGCCTAATAGCTAAGGTCTTAGACTCTTACTCTGGCCTACTGGTTAAGGTCTTAACTCTTACTTTGGCCTACTGGTTAAGGTCTTAACTGTTTCTCTGGCTTAATAGCTAAGGTCTTAACTCTTACGCTGGCCTAATAGCTAAGGTCTTAACTCTTACTCTGGCCGAATAGCTAAGGTCTTAGACTCGTACTCTGGCCTAATGGTTAAGGTCTTAACTCTTACTCTGGCCTAATAGCTAAGGTCTTAACTCTTACTCTGGCCTAATAGCTAAGGTCTTAGACTCATACTCTGGCCTAATGTTTAAGGTCTTAACTCTTACTCTGGCCTAATAGCTAAGGTCTTAGACTGGTACTCTGGCCTAATAGCTAAGGTCTTAGACTCGTACTCTGACCTACTGGTTAAGGTCTTAACTCGTACTCTGGCCTAATAGCTAAGGTCTTAGACTCGTACTCTGGCCTACTGGTCAAGGTCTTAACTCTTACTCTGGAATACTGGTTAAGGTCTTAACTCTTACTTTGGCCTACTGGTTAAGGTCTTAACTTCTACTCTGGCCTACTGGTTAAGGTCTTAACTCTTACTCTGGCCTAATAGCTAAGGTCTTAACTCTTACTCTGGCCTAATAGCTAAGGTCTTAGACTCATACTCTGGCCTAATGGTTAAGGTCTTAACTCTTACTCTGGCCTACTGGTTAAGGTCTTAACTCTTACTCTGGCCTAATAGGTAAGGGCTTAGACTCGCACTCTGGCCTAATGGTTAAGGTCTTAACTCTTACTCTGGCATACTGGTTAAGGTCTTAACTCTTACTCTGGCCTAATAGCTAAGGTCTTAACTCTTACTCTGGCCTAATAGCAAAGGTATTAGACTCGTAATCTGGCCTACTGGTTAAGGTCTTAACTCTTACTCTGGCCTAATAGCTAAGGTCTTAACTCTTACGCGGGCCTAATACCTAAGGTCTTAACTCTTACTCTGGCTGAATAGCTAAGGTCTTAGAGTTGTACTCTGGCCTAATGGTTAAGGTCTTAACTCTTACTCTGGCCTAATAGCTAAGGTCTTAACTCTTACTCTGGCCTAATAGCTAAGGTCTTAGACTCATACTCTGGCCTAATGTTTAAGGTCTTAACTCTTACTCTGGCCTAATAGCTAAGGTCTTAGCCTGGTACTCTGGCCTAATAGCTAAGGTCTTAGACTCTTACTCTGACCTACTGGTTAAGGTCTTAACTCGTACTCTGGCCTAATAGCTAAGGTCTTAGACTCGTACTCTGGCCTACTGGTCAAGGTCTTAACTCTTACTCTGGAATACTGGTTAAGGTCTTAACTCTTACTGTGGCCTACTGGTTAAGGTCTTAACTCCTACTCTGGCCTACTGGTTAAGGTCTTAACTCTTACTCTGGCCTAATAGCTAAGGTCTTAATTCTTACTCTGGCCTAAAAGCTAAGGTCTTAGACTCGTACTCTGGCCTAATAGCTAAGGTCTTAACTCTTACTCTGGCCTAATAGCTAAGGTCTTAGACTCGTACTCTGGCCTAATGGTTAAAGTCTTAACTCTTACTCTGGCCTACTGGTTAAGGTCTTAACTCTTACTCTGGCCTAATAGCTAAAGTCTTAGACTCATACTCTGGCATAATGGTTAAGGTCTTAACTCTTACTCTGGCCTATTGGTTAAGGTCTTAACTCTTACTCTGGCCTAATAGCTAAGGTCTTAACTCTTACTCTGGCCTAATAGCTAAGGTCTTAACTCTTACTCTGGCCTAATAGCTAAGGTCTTAGACTCATACTCTGGCCTAATGGTTAAGGTCTTAACTCTTACTCTGGCCTACTGGTTAAGGTCTTAACTCTTACTCTGGCCTAATAGGTAAGGGCTTAGACTCGTACTCTGGCCTAATGGTTAAGGTCTTAACTCTTACTCTGGCCTAATAGCTAAGGTCTTAACTCTTACTCTGGCCTAATAGCAAAGGTATTAGACTCGTAATCTGGCCTAATGGTTAAGGTCTTAACTCTTACTCTGGCCTAATAGCTAAGTTCCTAACTCTTACTCTGGCCTAATAGCTAAGGTCTTAGACTGGTACTCTGGCCTAATGGTTAAGGTCTTAACTCTTACTCTGGCCTAATAGCTAAGGTCTTAGACTCTTACTCTGGCCTACTGGTTAAGGTCTTAACTCTTACTCTGGCCTACTGGTTAAGGTCTTAACTCTTACTCTGGCCTAATAGCTAAGGTCTTAACTCTTACTCTGGCCTAATAGCAAAGGTATTAGACTCGTAATCTGGCCTAATGGTTAAGGTCTTAACTCTTACTCTGGCCTAATAGCTAAGGTCTTAGACTCATACTATGGCCTACAGGTTATGGTCTTAACTCTTACTTTGGCCTACTGGTTAAGGTCTTAACTCTTACTCTGGCCTAATAGCTAAGATCTTAGACTCGTACTCTGGCCTACTGGTTAAGGTCTTAACTCTTACTCTGGCCTAATAGCTAAGGTCTTAACTCTTACTCTGGCCTAATAGCTAAGGTTTTAGACTCGTACTCTGGCCTAATGATTATGGTCTTAACTCTTACTCTGGCCTACTGGTTAAGGTCTTAACTCTTACTCTGGCCTAATAGCTAAGGTCTTAGACTCGTACTCTGGCCTAATGGTTAAGGTATTAACTCTTACTCTGGCCTACTGGTTAAGGTCTTAACTCTTACTCTGGCCTAATAGCTAAGGTCCTAACTCCTACTCTGGCCTAATAGCAGAGATATTAGACTCTTAATCTGGCCTAATGGTTAAGGTCTTAACTCTTACTCTGGCCTAATAGCTAAGGTTTTAGACTCGTACTCTGGCCTAATGATTAAGGTCTTAACTCTTACTCTGGCCTACTGGTTAAGGTCTTAACTCTTAATCTGGCCTAATAGCTAAGGTTTTAGACTCGTACTCTGGCCTAATGATTTAGGTCTTAACTCTTACTCTGGCCTACTGGTTAAGGTCTGAACTCTTACTCTGGCCTAATAGCTAAGGTCTTAGACTTGTACTCTGGCCTAATAGCTAAGGCATTAGACTCTTACTCTGGCCTTCTGGTTAAGGTCTTAACTCTTACTTTGGCCTACTGGTTAAGGTCTTAACTCTTTCTCTGGCTTAATAGCTAAGGTCTTAACTCTTACGCTGGCCTAATAGCTAAGGTCTTAACTCTTACTCTGGCCGAATAGCTAAGGTCTTAGACTCGTACTCTGGCCTAATGGTTAAGGTCTTAACTCTTACTCTGGCCTAATAGCTAAGGTCTTAGACTCATACTCTGGCCTAATGTTTAAGGTCTTAACTCTTACTCTGGCCTAATAGCTAAGGTCTTAGACTGGTACTCTGGCCTAATAGCTAAGGTCTTAGACTCGTACTCTGACCTACTGGTTAAGGTCTTAACTCGTACTCTGGCCTAATAGCTAAGGTCTTAGACTCGTACTCTGGCCTACTGGTCAAGGTCTTAACTCTTACTCTGGAATACTGGTTAAGGTCTTAACTCTTACTTTGGCCTACTGGTTAAGGTCTTAACTTCTACTCTGGCCTACTGGTTAAGGTCTTAACTCTTACTCTGGCCTAATAGCTAAGGTCTTAACTCTTACTCTGGGCTAATAGCTAAGGTCTTAGACTCCTACTCTGGCCTAATGGTTAAGGTCTTAACTCTTACTCTGGCCTACTGGTTAAGGTCTTAACTCTTACTCTGGCCTAATAGGTAAGGGCTTAGACT
This sequence comes from Triturus cristatus, assembly GCF_964204655.1. Taxonomy (NCBI): domain Eukaryota; kingdom Metazoa; phylum Chordata; class Amphibia; order Caudata; family Salamandridae; genus Triturus; species Triturus cristatus. Next base: position 67,653 of record NC_140581.1, read on the forward strand.
CGCACTCTGGCCTAATGGTTAAGGTCTTAACTCTTACTCTGGCATACTGGTTAAGGTCTTAACTCTTACTCTGGCCTAATAGCTAAGGTCTTAACTCTTACTCTGGCCTAATGCAAAGGTATTAGACTCGTAATCTGGCCTAATGGTTAAGGTCTTAACTCTTACTCTGGCCTAATAGCTAAGGTCCTAACTCTTACTCTGGCCTAATAGCTAAGGTCTAAGACTCGTACTCTGGCCTAATGGTTAAGGTCTTAACTCTTACTCTGGCCTAATAGCTAAGGTCTTAGACTCTTACTCTGGCCTACTGGTTAAGGTCTTAAATCTTACTCTGGCCTACTGGTTAAGGTCTTAACTCTTACTCTGGCCTAATAGCTAAGGTCTTAACTCTTACGCGGGCCTAATACCTAAGGTCTTAACTCTTACTCTGGCTGAATAGCTAAGGTCTTAGAGTTGTACTCTGGCCTAATGGTTAAGGTCTTAACTCTTACTCTGGCCTAATAGCTAAGGTCCTAACTCTTACTCTGGCCTAATAGCAAAGGTATTAGACTCGTAATCTGGCCTAATGGTTAAGGTCTTAACTCTTACTCTGGCCTAATAGCTAAGGTCCTAACTCTTACTCTGGCCTAATAGCTTAGGTCTTAGACTCGTACTCTGGCCTAATGGTTAAGGTCTTAACTCTTACTCTGGCCTAATAGCTAAGGTCTTAACTCTTACTCTGGCCTAATAGCAAAGGTATTAGACTCGTAATCTGGCCTAATGGTTAAGGTCTTAACTCTTACTCTGGCCTAATAGCTAAGGTCTTAGACTCGTACTCTGGCCTACTGGTTAAGATCTTAACTCTTACTCTGGCCTAATAGCTAAGGTCTTAACTCTTACTCTGGCCTAATAGCTAAGGTTTTAGACTCGTACTCTGGCCTAATGATTATGGTCTTAACTCTTACTCTGGCCTACTGGTTAAGGTCTTAACTCTTACTCTGGCCTAATAGCTAAGGTCTTAGACTCGTACTCTGGCCTAATGGTTACGGTATTAACTCTTACTCTGGCCTACTGGTTAAGGTCTTAACTCTTACTCTGGCCTAATAGCTAAGGTCCTAACTCCTACTCTGGCCTAATAGCAAAGATATTAGACTCTTAATGTGGCCTAATGGTTAAGGTCTTAACTCTTACTCTGGCCTAATAGCTAAGGTTTTAGACTCGTACTCTGGCCTAATGATTAAGGTCTTAACTCTTACTCTGGCCTACTGGTTAAGGTCTTAACTCTTAATCTGGCCTAATAGCTAAGGTTTTAGACTCGTACTCTGGCCTAATGATTAAGGTCTTAACTCTTACTCTGGCCTACTGGTTAAGGTCTGAACTCTTACTCTGGCCTAATAGCTAAGGTCTTAGACTCGTACTCTGGCCTAATAGCTAAGGTCTTAGACTCTTACTCTGGCCTACTGGTTAAGGTCTTAACTCTTACTTTGGCCTACTGGTTAAGGTCTTAACTGTTTCTCTGGCTTAATAGCTAAGGTCTTAACTCTTACGCTGGCCTAATAGCTAAGGTCTTAACTCTTACTCTGGCCGAATAGCTAAGGTCTTAGACTCGTACTCTGGCCTAATGGTTAAGGTCTTAACTCTTACTCTGGCCTAATAGCTAAGGTCTTAACTCTTACTCTGGCCTAATAGCTAAGGTCTTAGACTCATACTCTGGCCTAATGTTTAAGGTCTTAACTCTTACTCTGGCCTAATAGCTAAGGTCTTAGACTGGTACTCTGGCCTAATAGCTAAGGTCTTAGACTCGTACTCTGACCTACTGGTTAAGGTCTTAACTCGTACTCTGGCCTAATAGCTAAGGTCTTAGACTCGTACTCTGGCCTACTGGTCAAGGTCTTAACTCTTACTCTGGAATACTGGTTAAGGTCTTAACTCTTACTTTGGCCTACTGGTTAAGGTCTTAACTTCTACTCTGGCCTACTGGTTAACGTCTTAACTCTTACTCTGGCCTAATAGCTAAGGTCTTAACTCTTACTCTGGCCTAATAGCTAAGGTCTTAGACTCATACTCTGGCCTAATGGTTAAGGTCTTAACTCTTACTCTGGCCTACTGGTTAAGGTCTTAACTCTTACTCTGGCCTAATAGGTAAGGGCTTAGACTCGCACTCTGGCCTAATGGTTAAGGTCTTAACTCTTACTCTGGCATACTGGTTAAGGTCTTAACTCTTACTCTGGCCTAATAGCTAAGGTCTTAACTCTTACTCTGGCCTAATAGCAAAGGTATTAGACTCGTAATCTGGCCTACTGGTTAAGGTCTTAACTCTTACTCTGGCCTAATAGCTAAGGTCTTAACTCTTACGCGGGCCTAATACCTAAGGTCTTAACTCTTACTCTGGCTGAATAGCTAAGGTCTTAGAGTTGTACTCTGGCCTAATGGTTAAGGTCTTAACTCTTACTCTGGCCTAATAGCTAAGGTCTTAACTCTTACTCTGGCCTAATAGCTAAGGTCTTAGACTCATACTCTGGCCTAATGTTTAAGGTCTTAACTCTTACTCTGGCCTAATAGCTAAGGTCTTAGCCTGGTACTCTGGCCTAATAGCTAAGGTCTTAGACTCTTACTCTGACCTACTGGTTAAGGTCTTAACTCGTACTCTGGCCTAATAGCTAAGGTCTTAGACTCGTACTCTGGCCTACTGGTCAAGGTCTTAACTCTTACTCTGGAATACTGGTTAAGGTCTTAACTCTTACTGTGGCCTACTGGTTAAGGTCTTAACTCCTACTCTGGCCTACTGGTTAAGGTCTTAACTCTTACTCTGGCCTAATAGCTAAGGTCTTAATTCTTACTCTGGCCTAAAAGCTAAGGTCTTAGACTCGTACTCTGGCCTAATAGCTAAGGTCTTAACTCTTACTCTGGCCTAATAGCTAAGGTCTTAGACTCGTACTCTGGCCTAATGGTTAAAGTCTTAACTCTTACTCTGGCCTACTGGTTAAGGTCTTAACTCTTACTCTGGCCTAATAGCTAAAGTCTTAGACTCATACTCTGGCATAATGGTTAAGGTCTTAACTCTTACTCTGGCCTATTGGTTAAGGTCTTAACTCTTACTCTGGCCTAATAGCTAAGGTCTTAACTCTTACTCTGGCCTAATAGCTAAGGTCTTAACTCTTACTCTGGCCTAATAGCTAAGGTCTTAGACTCATACTCTGGCCTAATGGTTAAGGTCTTAACTCTTACTCTGGCCTACTGGTTAAGGTCTTAACTCTTACTCTGGCCTAATAGGTAAGGGCTTAGACTCGTACTCTGGCCTAATGGTTAAGGTCTTAACTCTTACTCTGGCCTAATAGCTAAGGTCTTAACTCTTACTCTGGCCTAATAGCAAAGGTATTAGACTCGTAATCTGGCCTAATGGTTAAGGTCTTAACTCTTACTCTGGCCTAATAGCTAAGTTCCTAACTCTTACTCTGGCCTAATAGCTAAGGTCTTAGACTGGTACTCTGGCCTAATGGTTAAGGTCTTAACTCTTACTCTGGCCTAATAGCTAAGGTCTTAGACTCTTACTCTGGCCTACTGGTTAAGGTCTTAACTCTTACTCTGGCCTACTGGTTAAGGTCTTAACTCTTACTCTGGCCTAATAGCTAAGGTCTTAACTCTTACTCTGGCCTAATAGCAAAGGTATTAGACTCGTAATCTGGCCTAATGGTTAAGGTCTTAACTCTTACTCTGGCCTAATAGCTAAGGTCTTAGACTCATACTATGGCCTACAGGTTATGGTCTTAACTCTTACTTTGGCCTACTGGTTAAGGTCTTAACTCTTACTCTGGCCTAATAGCTAAGATCTTAGACTCGTACTCTGGCCTACTGGTTAAGGTCTTAACTCTTACTCTGGCCTAATAGCTAAGGTCTTAACTCTTACTCTGGCCTAATAGCTAAGGTTTTAGACTCGTACTCTGGCCTAATGATTATGGTCTTAACTCTTACTCTGGCCTACTGGTTAAGGTCTTAACTCTTACTCTGGCCTAATAGCTAAGGTCTTAGACTCGTACTCTGGCCTAATGGTTAAGGTATTAACTCTTACTCTGGCCTACTGGTTAAGGTCTTAACTCTTACTCTGGCCTAATAGCTAAGGTCCTAACTCCTACTCTGGCCTAATAGCAGAGATATTAGACTCTTAATCTGGCCTAATGGTTAAGGTCTTAACTCTTACTCTGGCCTAATAGCTAAGGTTTTAGACTCGTACTCTGGCCTAATGATTAAGGTCTTAACTCTTACTCTGGCCTACTGGTTAAGGTCTTAACTCTTAATCTGGCCTAATAGCTAAGGTTTTAGACTCGTACTCTGGCCTAATGATTTAGGTCTTAACTCTTACTCTGGCCTACTGGTTAAGGTCTGAACTCTTACTCTGGCCTAATAGCTAAGGTCTTAGACTTGTACTCTGGCCTAATAGCTAAGGCATTAGACTCTTACTCTGGCCTTCTGGTTAAGGTCTTAACTCTTACTTTGGCCTACTGGTTAAGGTCTTAACTCTTTCTCTGGCTTAATAGCTAAGGTCTTAACTCTTACGCTGGCCTAATAGCTAAGGTCTTAACTCTTACTCTGGCCGAATAGCTAAGGTCTTAGACTCGTACTCTGGCCTAATGGTTAAGGTCTTAACTCTTACTCTGGCCTAATAGCTAAGGTCTTAGACTCATACTCTGGCCTAATGTTTAAGGTCTTAACTCTTACTCTGGCCTAATAGCTAAGGTCTTAGACTGGTACTCTGGCCTAATAGCTAAGGTCTTAGACTCGTACTCTGACCTACTGGTTAAGGTCTTAACTCGTACTCTGGCCTAATAGCTAAGGTCTTAGACTCGTACTCTGGCCTACTGGTCAAGGTCTTAACTCTTACTCTGGAATACTGGTTAAGGTCTTAACTCTTACTTTGGCCTACTGGTTAAGGTCTTAACTTCTACTCTGGCCTACTGGTTAAGGTCTTAACTCTTACTCTGGCCTAATAGCTAAGGTCTTAACTCTTACTCTGGGCTAATAGCTAAGGTCTTAGACTCCTACTCTGGCCTAATGGTTAAGGTCTTAACTCTTACTCTGGCCTACTGGTTAAGGTCTTAACTCTTACTCTGGCCTAATAGGTAAGGGCTTAGACTCGCACTCTGGCCTAATGGTTAAGGTCTTAACTCTTACTCTGGCATACTGGTTAAGGTCTTAACTCTTACTCTGGCCTAATAGCTAAGGTCTTAACTCTTACTCTGGCCTAATGCAAAGGTATTAGACTCGTAATCTGGCCTAATGGTTAAGGTCTTAACTCTTACTCTGGCCTAATAGCTAAGGTCCTAACTCTTACTCTGGCCTAATAGCTAAGGTCTAAGACTCGTACTCTGGCCTAATGGTTAAGGTCTTAACTCTTACTCTGGCCTAATAGCTAAGGTCTTAGACTCTTACTCTGGCCTACTGGTTAAGGTCTTAAATCTTACTCTGGCCTACTGGTTAAGGTCTTAACTCTTACTCTGGCCTAATAGCTAAGGTCTTAACTCTTACGCGGGCCTAATACCTAAGGTCTTAACTCTTACTCTGGCTGAATAGCTAAGGTCTTAGAGTTGTACTCTGGCCTAATGGTTAAGGTCTTAACTCTTACTCTGGCCTAATAGCTAAGGTCCTAACTCTTACTCTGGCCTAATAGCAAAGGTATTAGACTCGTAATCTGGCCTAATGGTTAAGGTCTTAACTCTTACTCTGGCCTAATAGCTAAGGTCCTAACTCTTACTCTGGCCTAATAGCTTAGGTCTTAGACTCGTACTCTGGCCTAATGGTTAAGGTCTTAACTCTTACTCTGGCCTAATAGCTAAGGTCTTAACTCTTACTCTGGCCTAATAGCAAAGGTATTAGACTCGTAATCTGGCCTAATGGTTAAGGTCTTAACTCTTACTCTGGCCTAATAGCTAAGGTCTTAGACTCGTACTCTGGCCTACTGGTTAAGATCTTAACTCTTACTCTGGCCTAATAGCTAAGGTCTTAACTCTTACTCTGGCCTAATAGCTAAGGTTTTAGACTCGTACTCTGGCCTAATGATTATGGTCTTAACTCTTACTCTGGCCTACTGGTTAAGGTCTTAACTCTTACTCTGGCCTAATAGCTAAGGTCTTAGACTCGTACTCTGGCCTAATGGTTACGGTATTAACTCTTACTCTGGCCTACTGGTTAAGGTCTTAACTCTTACTCTGGCCTAATAGCTAAGGTCCTAACTCCTACTCTGGCCTAATAGCAAAGATATTAGACTCTTAATGTGGCCTAATGGTTAAGGTCTTAACTCTTACTCTGGCCTAATAGCTAAGGTTTTAGACTCGTACTCTGGCCTAATGATTAAGGTCTTAACTCTTACTCTGGCCTACTGGTTAAGGTCTTAACTCTTAATCTGGCCTAATAGCTAAGGTTTTAGACTCGTACTCTGGCCTAATGATTAAGGTCTTAACTCTTACTCTGGCCTACTGGTTAAGGTCTGAACTCTTACTCTGGCCTAATAGCTAAGGTCTTAGACTCGTACTCTGGCCTAATAGCTAAGGTCTTAGACTCTTACTCTGGCCTACTGGTTAAGGTCTTAACTCTTACTTTGGCCTACTGGTTAAGGTCTTAACTGTTTCTCTGGCTTAATAGCTAAGGTCTTAACTCTTACGCTGGCCTAATAGCTAAGGTCTTAACTCTTACTCTGGCCGAATAGCTAAGGTCTTAGACTCGTACTCTGGCCTAATGGTTAAGGTCTTAACTCTTACTCTGGCCTAATAGCTAAGGTCTTAACTCTTACTCTGGCCTAATAGCTAAGGTCTTAGACTCATACTCTGGCCTAATGTTTAAGGTCTTAACTCTTACTCTGGCCTAATAGCTAAGGTCTTAGACTGGTACTCTGGCCTAATAGCTAAGGTCTTAGACTCGTACTCTGACCTACTGGTTAAGGTCTTAACTCGTACTCTGGCCTAATAGCTAAGGTCTTAGACTCGTACTCTGGCCTACTGGTCAAGGTCTTAACTCTTACTCTGGAATACTGGTTAAGGTCTTAACTCTTACTTTGGCCTACTGGTTAAGGTCTTAACTTCTACTCTGGCCTACTGGTTAACGTCTTAACTCTTACTCTGGCCTAATAGCTAAGGTCTTAACTCTTACTCTGGCCTAATAGCTAAGGTCTTAGACTCATACTCTGGCCTAATGGTTAAGGTCTTAACTCTTACTCTGGCCTACTGGTTAAGGTCTTAACTCTTACTCTGGCCTAATAGGTAAGGGCTTAGACTCGCACTCTGGCCTAATGGTTAAGGTCTTAACTCTTACTCTGGCATACTGGTTAAGGTCTTAACTCTTACTCTGGCCTAATAGCTAAGGTCTTAACTCTTACTCTGGCCTAATAGCAAAGGTATTAGACTCGTAATCTGGCCTAATGGTTAAGGTCTTAACTCTTACTCTGGCCTAATAGCTAAGGTCCTAACTCTTACTCTGGCCTAATAGCTAAGGTCTTAGACTCGTACTCTGGCCTAATGGTTAAGGTCTTAACTCTTACTCTGGCCTAATAGCTAAGGTCTTAGACTCTTACTCTGGCCTACTGGTTAAGGTCTTAACTCTTACTCTGGCCTAATAGCTAAGGTCTTAACTCTTACGCGGGCCTAATACCTAAGGTCTTAACTCTTACTCTGGCTGAATAGCTAAGGTCTTAGAGTTGTACTCTGGCCTAATGGTTAAGGTCTTAACTCTTACTCTGGCCTAATAGCTAAGGTCTTAACTCTTACTCTGGCCTAATAGCTAAGGTCTTAGACTCATACTCTGGCCTAATGTTTAAGGTCTTAACTCTTACTCTGGCCTAATAGCTAAGGTCTTAGCCTGGTACTCTGGCCTAATAGCTAAGGTCTTAGACTCTTACTCTGACCTACTGGTTAAGGTCTTAACTCGTACTCTGGCCTAATAGCTAAGGTCTTAGACTCGTACTCTGGCCTACTGGTCAAGGTCTTAACTCTTACTCTGGAATACTGGTTAAGGTCTTAACTCTTACTGTGGCCTACTGGTTAAGGTCTTAACTCCTACTCTGGCCTACTGGTTAAGGTCTTAACTCTTACTCTGGCCTAATAGCTAAGGTCTTAAATCTTACTCTGGCCTAAAAGCTAAGGTCTTAGACTCGTACTCTGGCCTAATAGCTAAGGTCTTAACTCTTACTCTGGCCTAATAGCTAAGTTCCTAACTCTTACTCTGGCCTAATAGCTAAGGTCTTAGACTGGTACTCTGGCCTAATGGTTAAGGTCTTAACTCTTACTCTGGCCTAATAGCTAAGGTCTTAGACTCTTACTCTGGCCTACTGGTTAAGGTCTTAACTCTTACTCTGGCCTACTGGTTAAGGTCTTAACTCTTACTCTGGCCTAATAGCTAAGGTCTTAACTCTTACTCTGGCCTAATAGCAAAGGTATTAGACTCGTAATCTGGCCTAATGGTTAAGGTCTTAACTCTTACTCTGGCCTAATAGCTAAGGTCTTAGACTCATACTATGGCCTACAGGTTATGGTCTTAACTCTTACTTTGGCCTGCTGGTTAAGGTCTTAACTCTTACTCTGGCCTAATAGCTAAGATCTTAGACTCGTACTCTGGCCTACTGGTTAAGGTCTTAACTCTTACTCTGGCCTAATAGCTAAGGTCTTAACTCTTACTCTGGCCTAATAGCTAAGGTTTTAGACTCGTACTCTGGCCTAATGATTATGGTCTTAACTCTTACTCTGGCCTACTGGTTAAGGTCTTAACTCTTACTCTGGCCTAATAGCTAAGGTCTTAGACTCGTACTCTGGCCTAATGGTTAAGGTATTAACTCTTACTCTGGCCTACTGGTTAAGGTCTTAACTCTTACTCTGGCCTAATAGCTAAGGTCCTAACTCCTACTCTGGCCTAATAGCAGAGATATTAGACACTTAATCTGGCCTAATGGTTAAGGTCTTAACTCTTACTCTGGCCTAATAGCTAAGGTTTTAGACTCGTACTCTGGCCTAATGATTAAGGTCTTAACTCTTACTCTGGCCTACTGGTTAAGGTCTTAACTCTTAATCTGGCCTAATAGCTAAGGTTTTAGACTCGTACTCTGGCCTAATGATTTAGGTCTTAACTCTTACTCTGGCCTACTGGTTAAGGTCTGAACTCTTACTCTGGCCTAATAGCTAAGGTCTTAGACTTGTACTCTGGCCTAATAGCTAAGGCATTAGACTCTTACTCTGGCCTTCTGGTTAAGGTCTTAACTCTTACTTTGGCCTACTGGTTAAGGTCTTAACTCTTTCTCTGGCTTAATAGCTAAGGTCTTAACTCTTACGCTGGCCTAATAGCTAAGGTCTTAACTCTTACTCTGGCCTAATAGCTAAGGTCTTAGACTCATACTCTGGCCTAATGTTTAAGGTCTTAACTCTTACTCTGGCCTAATAGCTAAGGTCTTAGACTGGTACTCTGGCCTAATAGCTAAGGTCTTAGACTCGTACTCTGACCTACTGGTTAAGGTCTTAACTCGTACTCTGGCCTAATAGCTAAGGTCTTAGACTCGTACTCTGGCCTACTGGTCAAGGTCTTAACTCTTACTCTGGAATACTGGTTAAGGTCTTAACTCTTACTTTGGCCTACTGGTTAAGGTCTTAACTTCTACTCTGGCCTACTGGTTAAGGTCTTAACTCTTACTCTGGCCTAATAGCTAAGGTCTTAACTCTTACTCTGGCCTAATAGCTAAGGTCTTAGACTCCTACTCTGGCCTAATGGTTAAGGTCTTAACTCTTACTCTGGCCTACTGGTTAAGGTCTTAACTCTTACTCTGGCCTAATAGGTAAGGGCTTAGACTCGCACTCTGGCCTAATGGTTAAGGTCTTAAATCTTACTCTGGCATACTGGTTAAGGTCTTAACTCTTACTCTGGCCTAATAGCTAAGGTCTTAACTCTTACTCTGGCCTGATAGCAAAGGTATTAGACTCGTAATCTGGCCTAATGGTTAAGGTCTTAACTCTTACTCTGGCCTAATAGCTAAGGTCCTAACTCTTACTCTGGCCTAATAGCTAAGGTCTAAGACTCCTACTCTGGCCTAATGGTTAAGGTCTTAACTCTTACTCTGGCCTAATAGCTAAGGTCTTAGACTCTTACTCTGGCCTACTGGTTAAGGTCTTAAATCTTACTCTGGCCTACTGGTTAAGGTCTTAACTCTTACTCTGGCCTAATAGCTAAGGTCTTAACTCTTACGCGGGCCTAATACCTAAGGTCTTAACTCTTACTCTGGCTGAATAGCTAAGGTCTTAGAGTTGTACTCTGGCCTAATGGTTAAGGTCTTAACTCTTACTCTGGCCTAATAGCTAAGGTCTTAACTCTTACTCTGGCCTAATAGCAAAGGTATTAGACTCGTAATCTGGCCTAATGGTTAAGGTCTTAACTCTTACTCTGGCCTAATAGCTAAGGTCCTAACTCTTACTCTGGCCTAATAGCTTAGGTCTTAGACTCGTACTCTGGCCTAATGGTTAAGGTCTTAACTCTTACTCTGGCCTAATAGCTAAGGTCTTAGACTCTTACTCTGGCCTACTGGTTAAGGTCTTAACTCTTACTCTGGCCTACTGGTTAAGGTCTTAACTCTTACTCTGGCCTAATAGCTAAGGTCTTAACTCTTACGCGGGCCTAATACCTAAGGTCTTAACTCTTACTCTGGCTGAATAGGTAAGGTCTTAGAGTTGTACTCTGGCCTAATGGTTAAGGTCTTAACTCTTACTCTGGCCTAATAGCTAAGGTCTTAACTCTTACTCTGGCCTAATAGCTAAGGTCTTAGACTCATACTCTGGCCTAATGTTTAAGGTCTTAACTCTTACTCTGGCCTAATAGCTAAGGTCGTAGCCTGGTACTCTGGCCTAATAGCTAAGGTCTTAGACTCTTACTCTGACCTACTGGTTAAGGTCTTAACTCGTACTCTGGCCTAATAGCTAAGGTCTTAGACTCGTACTCTGGCCTACTGGTCAAGGTCTTAACTCTTACTCTGGAATACTGGTTAAGGTCTTAACTCTTACTGTGGCCTACTGGTTAAGGTCTTAACTCCTACTCTGGCCTACTGGTTAAGGTCTTAACTCTTACTCTGGCCTAATAGCTAAGGTCTTAAATCTTACTCTGGCCTAAAAGCTAAGGTCTTAGACTCGTACTCTGGCCTAATAGCTAAGGTCTTAACTCTTACTCTGGCCTAATAGCTAAGGTCTTAGACTCGTACTCTGGCCTAATGGTTAAAGTCTTAACTCTTACTCTGGCCTACTGGTTAAGGTCTTAACTCTTACTCTGGCCTAATAGCTAAAGTCTTAGACTCATACTCTGGCTTAATGGTTAAGGTCTTAACTCTTACTCTGGCCTATTGGTTAAGGTCTTAACTCTTACTCTGGCCTAATAGCTAAGGTCTTAACTCTTACTCTGGCCTAATAGCTAAGGTCTTAACTCTTACTCTGGCCTAATAGCTAAGGTCTTAGACTCATACTCTGGCCTAATGGTTAAGGTCTTAACTCTTACTCTGGCCTACTGGTTAAGGTCTTAACTCTTACTCTGGCCTAATAGGTAAGGGCTCAGACTCGTACTCTGGCCTAATGGTTAAGGTCTTAACTCTTACTCTGGCCTAATAGCTAAGGTCTTAACTCTTACTCTGGCCTAATAGCAAAGGTATTAGACTCGTAATCTGGCCTAATGGTTAAGGTCTTAACTCTTACTCTGGCCTAATAGCTAAGTTCCTAACTCTTACTCTGGCCTAATAGCTAAGGCCTTAGACTGGTACTCTGGCCTAATGGTTAAGGTCTTAACTCTTACTCTGGCCTAATAGCTAAGGTCTTAGACTCTTACTCTGGCCTACTGGTTAAGGTCTTAACTCTTACTCTGGCCTACTGGTTAAGGTCTTAACTCTTACTCTGGCCTAATAGCTAAGGTCTTAACTCTTACTCTGGCCTAATAGCAAAGGTATTAGACTCGTAATCTGGCCTAATGGTTAAGGTCTTAACTCTTACTCTGGCCTAATAGCTAAGGTCTTAGACTCATACTATGGCCTACAGGTTATGGTCTTAACTCTTACTTTGGCCTACTGGTTAAGGTCTTAACTCTTACTCTGGCCTAATAGCTAAGATCTTAGACTCGTACTCTGGCCTACTGGTTAAGGTCTTAACTCTTACTCTGGCCTAATAGCTAAGGTCTTAACTCTTACTCTGGCCTAATAGCTAAGGTTTTAGACTCGTACTCTGGCCTAATGATTATGGTCTTAACTCTTACTCTGGCCTACTGGTTAAGGTCTTAACTCTTACTCTGGCCTAATAGCTAAGGTCTTAGACTCGTACTCTGGCCTAATGGTTAAGGTATTAACTCTTACTCTGGCCTACTGGTTAAGGTCTTAACTCTTACTCTGGCCTAATAGCTAAGGTCCTAACTCCTTCTCTGGCCTAATAGCAAAGATATTAGACTCTTAATCTGGCCTAATGGTTAAGGTCTTAACTCTTACTCTGGCCTAATAGCTAAGGTTTTAGACACGTACTCTGGCCTAATGATTAAGGTCTTAACTCTTACTCTGGCCTACTGGTTAAGGTCTTAACTCTTAATCTGGCCTAATAGCTAAGGTTTTAGACTCATACTCTGGCCTAATGATTAAGGTCTTAACTCTTACTCTGGCCTACTGGTTAAGGTCTGAACTCTTACTCTGGCCTAATAGCTAAGGTCTTAGACTCGTACTCTGGCCTAATAGCTAAGGTCTTAGACTCTTACTCTGGCCTACTGGTTAAGGTCTTAACTCTTAATTTGGCCTACTGGTTAAGGTCTTAAATCTTTCTCTGGCTTAATAGCTAAGGTCTTAACTCTTACGCTGGCCTAATAGCTAAGGTCTTAACTCTTACTCTGGCCGAATAGCTAAGGTCTTAGACTCGTACTCTGGCCTAATGGTTAAGGTCTTAACTCTTACTCTGGCCTACTGGTTAAGGTCTTAACTCTTACTCTGGCCTAATAGCTAAGGTCTTAACTCTTACGCGGGCCTAATACCTAAGGTCTTAACTCTTACTCTGGCTGAATAGCTAAGGTCTTAGAGTTGTACTCTGGCCTAATGGTTAAGGTCTTAACTCTTACTCTGGCCTAATAGCTAAGGTCTTAACTCTTACTCTGGCCTAATAGCTAAGGTCTTAGACTCATACTCTGGCCTAATGTTTAAGGTCTTAACTCTTACTCTGGCCTAATAGCTAAGGTCTTAGCCTGGTACTCTGGCCTAATAGCTAAGGTCTTAGACTCTTACTCTGACCTACTGGTTAAGGTCTTAACTCGTACTCTGGCCTAATAGCTAAGGTCTTAGACTCTTACTCTGGCCTTCTGGTTAAGGTCTTAACTCTTACTTTGGCCTACTGGTTAAGGTCTTAACTCTTTCTCTGGCTTAATAGCTAAGGTCTTAACTCTTACGCTGGCCTAATAGCTAAGGTCTTAACTCTTACTCTGGCCTAATAGCTAAGGTCTTAGACTCATACTCTGGCCTAATGTTTAAGGTCTTAACTCTTACTCTGGCCTAATAGCTAAGGTCTTAGACTGGTACTCTGGCCTAATAGCTAAGGTCTTAGACTCGTACTCTGACCTACTGGTTAAGGTCTTAACTCGTACTCTGGCCTAATAGCTAAGGTCTTAGACTCGTACTCTGGCCTACTGGTCAAGGTCTTAACTCTTACTCTGGAATACTGGTTAAGGTCTTAACTCTTACTTTGGCCTACTGGTTAAGGTCTTAACTTCTACTCTGGCCTACTGGTTAAGGTCTTAACTCTTACTCTGGCCTAATAGCTAAGGTCTTAACTCTTACTCTGGCCTAATAGCTAAGGTCTTAGACTCCTACTCTGGCCTAATGGTTAAGGTCTTAGACTCGTACTCTGGCCTAATGGTTAAGGTCTTAACTCTTACTCTGGCCTAATAGCTAAGGTCTTAGACTCTTACTCTGGCCTACTGGTTAAGGTCTTAAATCTTACTCTGGCCTACTGGTTAAGGTCTTAACTCTTACTCTGGCCTAATAGCTAAGGTCTTAACTCTTACGCGGGCCTAATACCTAAGGTCTTAACTCTTACTCTGGCTGAATAGCTAAGGTCTTAGAGTTGTACTCTGGCCTAATGGTTAAGGTCTTAACTCTTACTCTGGCCTAATAGCTAAGGTCTTAACTCTTACTCTGGCCTAATAGCAAAGGTATTAGACTCGTAATCTGGCCTAATGGTTAAGGTCTTAACTCTTACTCTGGCCTAATAGCTAAGGTCCTAACTCTTACTCTGGCCTAATAGCTTAGGTCTTAGACTCGTACTCTGGCCTAATGGTTAAGGTCTTAACTCTTACTCTGGCCTAATAGCTAAGGTCTTAGACTCTTACTCTGGCCTACTGGTTAAGGTCTTAACTCTTACTCTGGCCTACTGGTTAAGGTCTTAACTCTTACTCTGGCCTAATAGCTAAGGTCTTAACTCTTACGCGGGCCTAATACCTAAGGTCTTAACTCTTACTCTGGCTGAATAGCTAAGGTCTTAGAGTTGTACTCTGGCCTAATGGTTAAGGTCTTAACTCTTACTCTGGCCTAATAGCTAAGGTCTTAACTCTTACTCTGGCCTAATAGCTAAGGTCTTAGACTCATACTCTGGCCTAATGTTTAAGGTCTTAACTCTTACTCTGGCCTAATAGCTAAGGTCGTAGCCTGGTACTCTGGCCTAATAGCTAAGGTCTTAGACTCTTACTCTGACCTACTGGTTAAGGTCTTAACTCGTACTCTGGCCTAATAGCTAAGGTCTTAGACTCGTACTCTGGCCTACTGGTCAAGGTCTTAACTCTTACTCTGGAATACTGGTTAAGGTCTTAACTCTTACTGTGGCCTACTGGTTAAGGTCTTAACTCCTACTCTGGCCTACTGGTTAAGGTCTTAACTCTTACTCTGGCCTAATAGCTAAGGTCTTAAATCTTACTCTGGCCTAAAAGCTAAGGTCTTAGACTCGTACTCTGGCCTAATAGCTAAGGTCTTAACTCTTACTCTGGCCTAATAGCTAAGGTCTTAGACTCGTACTCTGGCCTAATGGTTAAAGTCTTAACTCTTACTCTGGCCTACTGGTTAAGGTCTTAACTCTTACTCTGGCCTAATAGCTAAAGTCTTAGACTCATACTCTGGCTTAATGGTTAAGGTCTTAACTCTTACTCTGGCCTATTGGTTAAGGTCTTAACTCTTACTCTGGCCTAATAGCTAAGGTCTTAACTCTTACTCTGGCCTAATAGCTAAGGTCTTAACTCTTACTCTGGCCTAATAGCTAAGGTCTTAGACTCATACTCTGGCCTAATGGTTAAGGTCTTAACTCTTACTCTGGCCTACTGGTTAAGGTCTTAACTCTTACTCTGGCCTAATAGGTAAGGGCTCAGACTCGTACTCTGGCCTAATGGTTAAGGTCTTAACTCTTACTCTGGCCTAATAGCTAAGGTCTTAACTCTTACTCTGGCCTAATAGCAAAGGTATTAGACTCGTAATCTGGCCTAATGGTTAAGGTCTTAACTCTTACTCTGGCCTAATAGCTAAGTTCCTAACTCTTACTCTGGCCTAATAGCTAAGGCCTTAGACTGGTACTCTGGCCTAATGGTTAAGGTCTTAACTCTTACTCTGGCCTAATAGCTAAGGTCTTAGACTCTTACTCTGGCCTACTGGTTAAGGTCTTAACTCTTACTCTGGCCTACTGGTTAAGGTCTTAACTCTTACTCTGGCCTAATAGCTAAGGTCTTAACTCTTACTCTGGCCTAATAGCAAAGGTATTAGACTCGTAATCTGGCCTAATGGTTAAGGTCTTAACTCTTACTCTGGCCTAATAGCTAAGGTCTTAGACTCATACTATGGCCTACAGGTTATGGTCTTAACTCTTACTTTGGCCTACTGGTTAAGGTCTTAACTCTTACTCTGGCCTAATAGCTAAGATCTTAGACTCGTACTCTGGCCTACTGGTTAAGGTCTTAACTCTTACTCTGGCCTAATAGCTAAGGTCTTAACTCTTACTCTGGCCTAATAGCTAAGGTTTTAGACTCGTACTCTGGCCTAATGATTATGGTCTTAACTCTTACTCTGGCCTACTGGTTAAGGTCTTAACTCTTACTCTGGCCTAATAGCTAAGGTCTTAGACTCGTACTCTGGCCTAATAGTTAAGGTATTAACTCTTACTCTGGCCTACTGGTTAAGGTCTTAACTCTTACTCTGGCCTAATAGCTAAGGTCCTAACTCCTTCTCTGGCCTAATAGCAAAGATATTAGACTCTTAATCTGGCCTAATGGTTAAGGTCTTAACTCTTACTCTGGCCTAATAGCTAAGGTTTTAGACTCGTACTCTGGCCTAATGATTAAGGTCTTAACTCTTACTCTGGCCTACTGGTTAAGGTCTTAACTCTTAATCTGGCCTAATAGCTAAGGTTTTAGACTCGTACTCTGGCCTAATGATTAAGGTCTTAACTCTTACTCTGGCCTACTGGTTAAGGTCTGAACTCTTACTCTGGCCTAATAGCTAAGGTCTTAGACTCGTACTCTGGCCTAATAGCTAAGGTCTTAGACTCTTACTCTGGCCTACTGGTTAAGGTCTTAACTCTTAATTTGGCCTACTGGTTAAGGTCTTAAATCTTTCTCTGGCTTAATAGCTAAGGTCTTAACTCTTACGCTGGCCTAATAGCTAAGGTCTTAACTCTTACTCTGGCCGAATAGCTAAGGTCTTAGACTCGTACTCTGGCCTAATGGTTAAGGTCTTAACTCTTACTCTGGCCTACTGGTTAAGGTCTTAACTCTTACTCTGGCCTAATAGCTAAGGTCTTAACTCTTACGCGGGCCTAATACCTAAGGTCTTAACTCTTACTCTGGCTGAATAGCTAAGGTCTTAGAGTTGTACTCTGGCCTAATGGTTAAGGTCTTAACTCTTACTCTGGCCTAATAGCTAAGGTCTTAACTCTTACTCTGGCCTAATAGCTAAGGTCTTAGACTCATACTCTGGCCTAATGTTTAAGGTCTTAACTCTTACTCTGGCCTAATAGCTAAGGTCTTAGCCTGGTACTCTGGCCTAATAGCTAAGGTCTTAGACTCTTACTCTGACCTACTGGTTAAGGTCTTAACTCGTACTCTGGCCTAATAGCTAAGGTCTTAGACTCTTACTCTGGCCTTCTGGTTAAGGTCTTAACTCTTACTTTGGCCTACTGGTTAAGGTCTTAACTCTTTCTCTGGCTTAATAGCTAAGGTCTTAACTCTTACGCTGGCCTAATAGCTAAGGTCTTAACTCTTACTCTGGCCTAATAGCTAAGGTCTTAGACTCATACTCTGGCCTAATGTTTAAGGTCTTAACTCTTACTCTGGCCTAATAGCTAAGGTCTTAGACTGGTACTCTGGCCTAATAGCTAAGGTCTTAGACTCGTACTCTGACCTACTGGTTAAGGTCTTAACTCGTACTCTGGCCTAATAGCTAAGGTCTTAGACTCGTACTCTGGCCTACTGGTCAAGGTCTTAACTCTTACTCTGGAATACTGGTTAAGGTCTTAACTCTTACTTTGGCCTACTGGTTAAGGTCTTAACTTCTACTCTGGCCTACTGGTTAAGGTCTTAACTCTTACTCTGGCCTAATAGCTAAGGTCTTAACTCTTACTCTGGCCTAATAGCTAAGGTCTTAGACTCCTACTCTGGCCTAATGGTTAAGGTCTTAACTCTTACTCTGGCCTACTGGTTAAGGTCTTAACTCTTACTCTGGCCTAATAGGTAAGGGCTTAGACTCGCACTCTGGCCTAATGGTTAAGGTCTTAAATCTTACTCTGGCATACTGGTTACGGTCTTAACTCTTACTCTGGCCTAATAGCTAAGGTCTTAACTCTTACTCTGGCCTAATAGCAAAGGTATTAGACTCGTAATCTGGCCTAATGGTTAAGGTCTTAACTCTTACTCTGGCCTAATAGCTAAGGTCCTAACTCTTACTCTGGCCTAATAGCTAAGGTCTAAGACTCGTACTCTGGCCTAATGGTTAAGGTCTTAACTCTTACTCTGGCCTAATAGCTAAGGTCTTAGACTCTTACTCTGGCCTACTGGTTAAGGTCTTAAATCTTACTCTGGCCTACTGGTTAAGGTCTTAACTCTTACTCTGGCCTAATAGCTAAGGTCTTAACTCTTACGCGGGCCTAATACCTAAGGTCTTAACTCTTACTCTGGCTGAATAGCTAAGGTCTTAGAGTTGTACTCTGGCCTAATGGTTAAGGTCTTAACTCTTACTCTGGCCTAATAGCTAAGGTCTTAACTCTTACTCTGGCCTAATAGCAAAGGTATTAGACTCGTAATCTGGCCTAATGGTTAAGGTCTTAACTCTTACTCTGGCCTAATAGCTAAGGTCCTAACTCTTACTCTGGCCTAATAGCTTAGGTCTTAGACTCGTACTCTGGCCTAATGGTTAAGGTCTTAACTCTTACTCTGGCCTAATAGCTAAGGTCTTAGACTCTTACTCTGGCCTACTGGTTAAGGTCTTAACTCTTACTCTGGCCTACTGGTTAAGGTCTTAACTCTTACTCTGGCCTAATAGCTAAGGTCTTAACTCTTACGCGGGCCTAATACCTAAGGTCTTAACTCTTACTCTGGCTGAATAGCTAAGGTCTTAGAGTTGTACTCTGGCCTAATGGTTAAGGTCTTAACTCTTACTCTGGCCTAATAGCTAAGGTCTTAACTCTTACTCTGGCCTAATAGCTAAGGTCTTAGACTCATACTCTGGCCTAATGTTTAAGGTCTTAACTCTTACTCTGGCCTAATAGCTAAGGTCGTAGCCTGGTACTCTGGCCTAATAGCTAAGGTCTTAGACTCTTACTCTGACCTACTGGTTAAGGTCTTAACTCGTACTCTGGCCTAATAGCTAAGGTCTTAGACTCGTACTCTGGCCTACTGGTCAAGGTCTTAACTCTTACTCTGGAATACTGGTTAAGGTCTTAACTCTTACTGTGGCCTACTGGTTAAGGTCTTAACTCCTACTCTGGCCTACTGGTTAAGGTCTTAACTCTTACTCTGGCCTAATAGCTAAGGTCTTAAATCTTACTCTGGCCTAAAAGCTAAGGTCTTAGACTCGTACTCTGGCCTAATAGCTAAGGTCTTAACTCTTACTCTGGCCTAATAGCTAAGGTCTTAGACTCGTACTCTGGCCTAATGGTTAAAGTCTTAACTCTTACTCTGGCCTACTGGTTAAGGTCTTAACTCTTACTCTGGCCTAATAGCTAAAGTCTTAGACTCATACTCTGGCTTAATGGTTAAGGTCTTAACTCTTACTCTGGCCTATTGGTTAAGGTCTTAACTCTTACTCTGGCCTAATAGCTAAGGTCTTAACTCTTACTCTGGCCTAATAGCTAAGGTCTTAGACTCATACTCTGGCCTAATGGTTAAGGTCTTAACTCTTACTCTGGCCTACTGGTTAAGGTCTTAACTCTTACTCTGGCCTAATAGGTAAGGGCTCAGACTCGTACTCTGGCCTAATGGTTAAGGTCTTAACTCTTACTCTGGCCTAATAGCTAAGGTCTTAACTCTTACTCTGGCCTAATAGCAAAGGTATTAGACTCGTAATCTGGCCTAATGGTTAAGGTCTTAACTCTTACTCTGGCCTAATAGCTAAGTTCCTAACTCTTACTCTGGCCTAATAGCTAAGGCCTTAGACTGGTACTCTGGCCTAATGGTTAAGGTCTTAACTCTTACTCTGGCCTAATAGCTAAGGTCTTAGACTCTTACTCTGGCCTACTGGTTAAGGTCTTAACTCTTACTCTGGCCTACTGGTTAAGGTCTTAACTCTTACTCTGGCCTAATCGCTAAGGTCTTAACTCTTACTCTGGCCTAATAGCAAAGGTATTAGACTCGTAATCTGGCCTAATGGTTAAGGTCTTAACTCTTACTCTGGCCTAATAGCTAAGGTCTTAGACTCATACTATGGCCTACAGGTTATGGTCTTAACTCTTACTTTGGCCTACTGGTTAAGGTCTTAACTCTTACTCTGGCCTAATAGCTAAGATCTTAGACTCGTACTCTGGCCTACTGGTTAAGGTCTTAACTCTTACTCTGGCCTAATAGCTAAGGTCTTAACTCTTACTCTGGCCTAATAGCTAAGGTTTTAGACTCGTACTCTGGCCTAATGATTATGGTCTTAACTCTTACTCTGGCCTACTGGTTAAGGTCTTAACTCTTACTCTGGCCTAATAGCTAAGGTCTTAGACTCGTACTCTGGCCTAATGGTTAAGGTATTAACTCTTACTCTGGCCTACTGGTTAAGGTCTTAACTCTTACTCTGGCCTAATAGCTAAGGTCCTAACTCCTTCTCTGGCCTAATAGCAAAGATATTAGACTCTTAATCTGGCCTAATGGTTAAGGTCTTAACTCTTACTCTGGCCTAATAGCTAAGGTTTTAGACTCGTACTCTGGCCTAATGATTAAGGTCTTAACTCTTACTCTGGCCTACTGGTTAAGGTCTTAACTCTTAATCTGGCCTAATAGCTAAGGTTTTAGACTCGTACTCTGGCCTAATGATTAAGGTCTTAACTCTTACTCTGGCCTACTGGTTAAGGTCTTAAATCTTTCTCTGGCTTAATAGCTAAGGTCTTAACTCTTACGCTGGCCTAATAGCTAAGGTCTTAACTCTTACTCTGGCCGAATAGCTAAGGTCTTAGACTCGTACTCTGGCCTAATGGTTAAGGTCTTAACTCTTACTCTGGCCTACTGGTTAAGGTCTTAACTCTTACTCTGGCCTAATAGCTAAGGTCTTAACTCTTACGCGGGCCTAATACCTAAGGTCTTAACTCTTACTCTGGCTGAATAGCTAAGGTCTTAGAGTTGTACTCTGGCCTAATGGTTAAGGTCTTAACTCTTACTCTGGCCTAATAGCTAAGGTCTTAACTCTTACTCTGGCCTAATAGCTAAGGTCTTAGACTCATACTCTGGCCTAATGTTTAAGGTCTTAACTCTTACTCTGGCCTAATAGCTAAGGTCTTAGCCTGGTACTCTGGCCTAATAGCTAAGGTCTTAGACTCTTACTCTGACCTACTGGTTAAGGTCTTAACTCGTACTCTGGCCTAATAGCTAAGGTCTTAGACTCGTACTCTGGCCTACTGGTCAAGGTCTTAACTCTTAATCTGGAATACTGGTTAAGGTCTTAACTCTTACTGTGGCCTACTGGTTAAGGTCTTAACTCCTACTCTGGCCTACTGGTTAAGGTCTTAACTCTTACTCTGGCCTAATAGCTAAGGTCTTAAATCTTACTCTGGCCTAAAAGCTAAGGTCTTAGACTCGTACTCTGGCCTAATAGCTAAGGTCTTAACTCTTACTCTGGCCTAATAGCTAAGGTCTTAACTCTTACGCGGGCCTAATACCTAAGGTCTTAACTCTTACTCTGGCTGAATAGCTAAGGTCTTAGAGTTGTACTCTGGCCTAATGGTTAAGGTCTTAACTCTTACTCTGGCCTAATAGCTAAGGTCTTAACTCTTACTCTGGCCTAATAGCAAAGGTATTAGACTCGTAATCTGGCCTAATGGTTAAGGTCTTAACTCTTACTCTGGCCTAATAGCTAAGGTCCTAACTCTTACTCTGGCCTAATAGCTTAGGTCTTAGACTCGTACTCTGGCCTAATGGTTAAGGTCTTAACTCTTACTCTGGCCTAATAGCTAAGGTCTTAGACTCTTACTCTGGCCTACTGGTTAAGGTCTTAACTCTTACTCTGGCCTACTGGTTAAGGTCTTAACTCTTACTCTGGCCTAATAGCTAAGGTCTTAACTCTTACGCGGGCCTAATACCTAAGGTCTTAACTCTTACTCTGGCTGAATAGCTAAGGTCTTAGAGTTGTACTCTGGCCTAATGGTTAAGGTCTTAACTCTTACTCTGGCCTAATAGCTAAGGTCTTAACTCTTACTCTGGCCTAATAGCTAAGGTCTTAGACTCATACTCTGGCCTAATGTTTAAGGTCTTAACTCTTACTCTGGCCTAATAGCTAAGGTCGTAGCCTGGTACTCTGGCCTAATAGCTAAGGTCTTAGACTCTTACTCTGACCTACTGGTTAAGGTCTTAACTCGTACTCTGGCCTAATAGCTAAGGTCTTCGACTCGTACTCTGGCCTACTGGTCAAGGTCTTAACTCTTACTCTGGAATACTGGTTAAGGTCTTAACTCTTACTGTGGCCTACTGGTTAAGGTCTTAACTCCTACTCTGGCCTACTGGTTAAGGTCTTAACTCTTACTCTGGCCTAATAGCTAAGGTCTTAAATCTTACTCTGGCCTAAAAGCTAAGGTCTTAGACTCGTACTCTGGCCTAATAGCTAAGGTCTTAACTCTTACTCTGGCCTAATAGCTAAGGTCTTAGACTCATACTCTGGCCTAATGGTTAAAGTCTTAACTCTTACTCTGGCCTACTGGTTAAGGTCTTAACTCTTACTCTGGCCTAATAGCTAAAGTCTTAGACTCATACTCTGGCTTAATGGTTAAGGTCTTAACTCTTACTCTGGCCTATTGGTTAAGGTCTTAACTCTTACTCTGGCCTAATAGCTAAGGTCTTAACTCTTACTCTGGCCTAATAGCTAAGGTCTTAACTCTTACTCTGGCCTAATAGCTAAGGTCTTAGACTCATACTCTGGCCTAATGGTTAAGGTCTTAACTCTTACTCTGGCCTACTGGTTAAGGTCTTAACTCTTACTCTGGCCTAATAGGTAAGGGCTCAGACTCGTACTCTGGCCTAATGGTTAAGGTCTTAACTCTTACTCTGGCCTAATAGCTAAGGTCTTAACTCTTACTCTGGCCTAATAGCAAAGGTATTAGACTCGTAATCTGGTCTAATGGTTAAGGTCTTAACTCTTACTCTGGCCTAATAGCTAAGTTCCTAACTCTTACTCTGGCCTAATAGCTAAGGCCTTAGACTGGTACTCTGGCCTAATGGTTAAGGTCTTAACTCTTACTCTGGCCTAATAGCTAAGGTCTTAGACTCTTACTCTGGCCTACTGGTTAAGGTCTTAACTCTTACTCTGGCCTACTGGTTAAGGTCTTAACTCTTACTCTGGCCTAATAGCTAAGGTCTTAACTCTTACTCTGGCCTAATAGCAAAGGTATTAGACTCGTAATCTGGCCTAATGGTTAAGGTCTTAACTCTTACTCTGGCCTAATAGCTAAGGTCTTAGACTCATACTATGGCCTACAGGTTATGGTCTTAACTCTTACTTTGGCCTACTGGTTAAGGTCTTAACTCTTACTCTGGCCTAATAGCTAAGATCTTAGACTCGTACTCTGGCCTACTGGTTAAGGTCTTAACTCTTACTCTGGCCTAATAGCTAAGGTCTTAACTCTTACTCTGGCCTAATAGCTAAGGTTTTAGACTCGTACTCTGGCCTAATGATTATGGTCTTAACTCTTACTCTGGCCTACTGGTTAAGGTCTTAACTCTTACTCTGGCCTAATAGCTAAGGTCTTAGACTCGTACTCTGGCCTAATGGTTAAGGTATTAACTCTTACTCTGGCCTACTGGTTAAGGTCTTAACTCTTACTCTGGCCTAATAGCTAAGGTCCTAACTCCTTCTCTGGCCTAATAGCAAAGATATTAGACTCTTAATCTGGCCTAATGGTTAAGGTCTTAACTCTTACTCTGGCCTAATAGCTAAGGTTTTAGACTCGTACTCTGGCCTAATGATTAAGGTCTTAACTCTTACTCTGGCCTACTGGTTAAGGTCTTAACTCTTAATCTGGCCTAATAGCTAAGGTTTTAGACTCGTACTCTGGCCTAATGATTAAGGTCTTAACTCTTACTCTGGCCTACTGGTTAAGGTCTGAACTCTTACTCTGGCCTAATAGCTAAGGTCTTAGACTCGTACTCTGGCCTAATAGCTAAGGTCTTAGACTCTTACTCTGGCCTACTGGTTAAGGTCTTAACTCTTAATTTGGCCTACTGGTTAAGGTCTTAAATCTTTCTCTGGCTTAATAGCTAAGGTCTTAACTCTTACGCTGGCCTAATAGCTAAGGTCTTAACTCTTACTCTGGCCGAATAGCTAAGGTCTTAGACTCGTACTCTGGCCTAATGGTTAAGGTCTTAACTCTTACTCTGGCCTACTGGTTAAGGTCTTAACTCTTACTCTGGCCTAATAGCTAAGGTCTTAACTCTTACGCGGGCCTAATACCTAAGGTCTTAACTCTTACTCTGGCTGAATAGCTAAGGTCTTAGAGTTGTACTCTGGCCTAATGGTTAAGGTCTTAACTCTTACTCTGGCCTAATAGCTAAGGTCTTAACTCTTACTCTGGCCTAATAGCTAAGGTCTTAGACTCATACTCTGGCCTAATGTTTAAGGTCTTAACTCTTACTCTGGCCTAATAGCTAAGGTCTTAGCCTGGTACTCTGGCCTAATAGCTAAGGTCTTAGACTCTTACTCTGACCTACTGGTTAAGGTCTTAACTCGTACTCTGGCCTAATAGCTAAGGTCTTAGACTCGTACTCTGGCCTACTGGTCAAGGTCTTAACTCTTAATCTGGAATACTGGTTAAGGTCTTAACTCTTACTGTGGCCTACTGGTTAAGGTCTTAACTCCTACTCTGGCCTACTGGTTAAGGTCTTAACTCTTACTCTGGCCTAATAGCTAAGGTCTTAAATCTTACTCTGGCCTAAAAGCTAAGGTCTTAGACTCGTACTCTGGCCTAATAGCTAAGGTCTTAACTCTTACTCTGGCCTAATAGCTAAGGTCTTAGACTCGTAATCTGGCCTAATGGTTAAGGTCTTAACTCTTACTCTGGCCTAATAGCTAAGGTCCTAACTCTTACTCTGGCCTAATAGCTAAGGTCTAAGACTCGTACTCTGGCCTAATGGTTAAGGTCTTAACTCTTACTCTGGCCTAATAGCTAAGGTCTTAGACTCTTACTCTGGCCTACTGGTTAAGGTCTTAACTCTTACTCTGGCCTAATAGCTAAGGTCTTAACTCTTACGCGGGCCTAATACCTAAGGTCTTAACTCTTACTCTGGCCTACTGGTTAAGGTCTTAACTCTTACTCTGGCCTAATAGCTAAGGTCTTAACTCTTACGCGGGCCTAATACCTAAGGTCTTAACTCTTACTCTGGCTGAATAGCTAAGGTCTTAGAGTTGTACTCTGGCCTAATGGTTAAGGTCTTAACTCTTACTCTGGCCTAATAGCTAAGGTCTTAACTCTTACTCTGGCCTAATAGCAAAGGTATTAGACTCGTAATCTGGCCTAATCGTTAAGGTCTTAACTCTTACTCTGGCCTAATAGCTAAGGTCCTAACTCTTACTCTGGCCTAATAGCTAAGGTCTTAGACTCGTACTCTGGCCTAATGGTTAAGGTCCTAACTCTTACTCTGGCCTAATAGCTAAGGTCTTAGACTCTTACTCTGGCCTACTGGTTAAGGTCTTAACTCTTACTCTGGCCTACTGGTTAAGGACTTAACTCTTACTCTGGCCTAATAGCTAAGGTCTTAACTCTTACGCGGGCCTAATACCTAAGGTCTTAACTCTTACTCTGGCTGAATAGCTAAGGTCTTAGAGTTGTACTCTGGCCTAATGGTTAAGGTCTTAACTCTTACTCTGGCCTAATAGCTAAGGTCTTAACTCTTACTCTGGCCTAATAGCTAAGGTCTTAGACTCATACTCTGGCCTAATGTTTAAGGTCTTAACTCTTACTCTGGCCTAATAGCTAAGGTCTTAGCCTGGTACTCTGGCCTAATAGCTAAGGTCTTAGACTCTTACTCTGACCTACTGGTTAAGGTCATAACTCGTACTCTGGCCTAATAGCTAAGGTCTTAGACTCGTACTCTGGCCTACTGGTCAAGGTCTTAACTCTTACTCTGGAATACTGGTTAAGGTCTTAACTCTTACTGTGGCCTACTGGTTAAGGTCTTAACTCCTACTCTGGCCTACTGGTTAAGGTCTTAACTCTTACTCTGGCCTAATAGCTAAGGTCTTAAATCTTACTCTGGCCTAAAAGCTAAGGTCTTAGACTCATACTCTGGCCTAATAGCTAAGGTCTTAACTCTTACTCTGGCCTAATAGCTAAGGTCTTAGACTCGTACTCTGGCCTAATGGTTAAAGTCTTAACTCTTACTCTGACCTACTGGTTAAGGTCTTAACTCTTACTCTGGCCTAATAGCTAAAGTCTTAGACTCATACTCTGGCTTAATGGTTAAGGTCTTAACTCTTACTCTGGCCTATTGGTTAAGGTCTTAACTCTTACTCTGGCCTAATAGCTAAGGTCTTAACTCTTACTCTGGCCTAATAGCTAAGGTCTTAACTCTTACTCTGGCCTAATAGCTAAGGTCTTAGACTCATACTCTGGCCTAATGGTTAAGGTCTTAACTCTTACTCTGGCCTACTGGTTAAGGTCTTAACTCTTACTCTGGCCTAATAGCTAAGGTCTTAGACTGGTACTCTGGCCTAATGGTTAAGGTCTTAACACTTACTCTGGCCTAATAGCTAAGGTCTTAGACTCTTACTCTGGCCTACTGGTTAAGGTCTTAACTCTTACTCTGGCCTACTGGTTAAGGTCTTAACTCTTACTCTGGCCTAATAGCTAAGGTCTTAACTCTTACTCTGGCCTAATAGCAAAGGTATTAGACTCGTAATCTGGCCTAATGGTTAAGGTCTTAACTCTTACTCTGGCCTAATAGCTAAGGTCTTAGACTCATACTATGGCCTACAAGTTATGGTCTTAACTCTTACTTTGGCCTACTGGTTAAGGTCTTAACTCTTACTCTGGCCTAATAGCTAAGATCTTAGACTCGTACTCTGGCCTACTGGTTAAGGTCTGAACTCTTACTCTGGCCTAATAGCTAAGGTCTTAACTCTTACTCTGGCCTAATAGCTAAGGTTTTAGACTCATACTCTGGCCTAATGATTATGGTCTTAACTCTTACTCTGGCCTACTGGTTAAGGTCTTAACTCTTACTCTGGCCTAATAGCTAAGGTCTTAGATTCGTACTCTGGCCTAATGGTTAAGGTATTAACTCTTACTCTGGCCTACTGGTTAAGGTCTTAACTCTTACTCTGGCCTAATAGCTAAGGTCCTAACTCCTACTCTGGCCTAATAGCAAAGATATTAGACTCTTAATCTGGCCTAATGGTTAAGGTCTTAACTCCTACTCTGGCCTACTGGTTAAGGTCTTAACTCTTACTCTGGCCTAATAGCTAAGGTCTTAAATCTTACTCTGGCCTAAAAGCTAAGGTCTTAGACTCGTACTCTGGCCTAATAGCTAAGGTCTTAACTCTTACTCTGGCCTAATAGCTAAGGTCTTAGACTCGTAATCTGGCCTAATGGTTAAGGTCTTAACTCTTACTCTGGCCTAATAGCTAAGGTCCTAACTCTTACTCTGGCCTAATAGCTAAGGTCTAAGACTCGTACTCTGGCCTAATGGTTAAGGTCTTAACTCTTACTCTGGCCTAATAGCTAAGGTCTTAGACTCTTACTCTGGCCTACTGGTTAAGGTCTTAACTCTTACTCTGGCCTACTGGTTAAGGTCTTAACTCTTACTCTGGCCTAATAGCTAAGGTCTTAACTCTTACGCGGGCCTAATACCTAAGGTCTTAACTCTTACTCTGGCTGAATAGCTAAGGTCTTAGAGTTGTACTCTGGCCTAATAGTTAAGGTCTTAACTCTTACTCTGGCCTAATAGCTAAGGTCTTAACTCTTACTCTGGCCTAATAGCAAAGGTATTAGACTCGTAATCTGGCCTAATGGTTAAGGTCTTAACTCTTACTCTGGCCTAATAGCTAAGGTCCTAACTCTTACTCTGGCCTAATAGCTAAGGTCTTAGACTCGTACTCTGGCCTAATGGTTAAGGTCCTAACTCTTACTCTGGCCTAATAGCTAAGGTCTTAGACTCTTACTCTGGCCTACTGGTTAAGGTCTTAACTCTTACTCTGGCCTACTGGTTAAGGACTTAACTCTTACTCTGGCCTAATAGCTAAGGTCTTAACTCTTACGCGGGCCTAATACCTAAGGTCTTAACTCTTACTCTGGCTGAATAGCTAAGGTCTTAGAGTTGTACTCTGGCCTAATGGTTAAGGTCTTAACTCTTACTCTGGCCTAATAGCTAAGGTCTTAACTCTTACTCTGGCCTAATAGCTAAGGTCTTAGACTCATACTCTGGCCTAATGTTTAAGGTCTTAACTCTTACTCTGGCCTAATAGCTAAGGTCTTAGCCTGGTACTCTGGCCTAATAGCTAAGGTCTTAGACTCTTACTCTGACCTACTGGTTAAGGTCTTAACTCGTACTCTGGCCTAATAGCTAAGGTCTTAGACTCGTACTCTGGCCTACTGGTCAAGGTCTTAACTCTTACTCTGGAATACTGGTTAAGGTCTTAACTCTTACTGTGGCCTACTGGTTAAGGTCTTAACTCCTACTCTGGCCTACTGGTTAAGGTCTTAACTCTTACTCTGGCCTAATAGCTAAGGTCTTAAATCTTACTCTGGCCTAAAAGCTAAGGTCTTAGACTCGTACTCTGGCCTAATAGCTAAGGTCTTAACTCTTACTCTGGCCTAATAGCTAAGGTCTTAGACTCGTACTCTGGCCTAATGGTTAAAGTCTTAACTCTTACTCTGGCCTACTGGTTAAGGTCTTAACTCTTACTCTGGCCTAATAGCTAAAGTCTTAGACTCATACTCTGGCTTAATGGTTAAGGTCTTAACTCTTACTCTGGCCTATTGGTTAAGGTCTTAACTCTTACTCTGGCCTAATAGCTAAGGTCTTAACTCTTACTCTGGCCTAATAGCTAAGGTCTTAACTCTTACTCTGGCCTAATAGCTAAGGTCTTAGACTCATACTCTGGCCTAATGGTTAAGGTCTTAACTCTTACTCTGGCCTACTGGTTAAGGTCTTAACTCTTACTCTGGCCTAATAGCTAAGGTCTTAGACTGGTACTCTGGCCTAATGGTTAAGGTCTTAACTCTTACTCTGGCCTAATAGCTAAGGTCTTAGACTCTTACTCTGGCCTACTGGTTAAGGTCTTAACTCTTACTCTGGCCTACTGGTTAAGGTCTTAACTCTTACTCTGGCCTAATAGCTAAGGTCTTAACTCTTACTCTGGCCTAATAGCAAAGGTATTAGACTCTTAATCTGGCCTAATGGTTAAGGTCTTAACTCTTACTCTGGCCTAATAGCTAAGGTCTTAGACTCATACTATGGCCTACAGGTTATGGTCTTAACTCTTACTTTGGCCTACTGGTTAAGGTCTTAACTCTTACTCTGGCCTAATAGCTAAGATCTTAGACTCGTACTCTGGCCTACTGGTTAAGGTCTGAACTCTTACTCTGGCCTAATAGCTAAGGTCTTAACTCTTACTCTGGCCTAATAGCTAAGGTTTTAGACTCGTACTCTGGCCTAATGATTATGGTCTTAACTCTTACTCTGGCCTACTGGTTAAGGTCTTAACTCTTACTCTGGCCTAATAGCTAAGGTCTTAGACTCGTACTCTGGCCTAATGGTTAAGGTATTAACTCTTACTCTGGCCTACTGGTTAAGGTCTTAACTCTTACTCTGGCCTAATAGCTAAGGTCCTAACTCCTACTCTGGCCTAATAGCAAAGATATTAGACTCTTAATCTGGCCTAATGGTTAAGGTCTTAACTCTTACTCTGGCCTAATAGCTAAGGTTTTAGACTCGTACTCTGGCCTAATGATTAAGGTCTTAACTCTTACTCTGGCCTACTGGTTAAGGTCTTAACTCTTAATCTGGCCTAATAGCTAAGGTTTTAGACTCGTACTCTGGCCTAATGATTAAGGTCTTAACTCTTACTCTGGCCTACTGGTTAAGGTCTGAACTCTTACTCTGGCCTAATAGCTAAGGTCTTAGACTCGTACTCTGGCCTAATAGCTAAGGTCTTAGACTCTTACTCTGGCCTACTGGTTAAGGTCTTAACTCTTACTTTGGCCTACTGGTTAAGGTCTTAACTCTTTCTCTGGCTTAATAGCTAAGGTCTTAACTCTTGCGCTGGCCTAATAGCTAAGGTCTTAACTCTTACTCTGGCCGAATAGCTAAGGTCTTAGACTCG
>NC_140581.1:97823-138557 GCF_964204655.1 Triturus cristatus
CAATGGCACGAAAGTACACTTACAAAACAGGCCAAAAGTACCCTTTCCCCTCCACCTACAACCAAACTGCTATTTTTCCCAGAAACTAGACATTCCCAACATTGCTCCCACACCCCTAAACTCCTTCCCAAAAACCTAGAACACCCCAACATACCACCCCAAAAACGTGCATTACCGCGACCTCGCATAAGGCCTAAAGTCGCGTCCAAAATGCACTTTCAAACTAGGCCCAAAACACCCCTTCCCCTCCATGAATTTTCTTCAAAACACTTGCAAACAAAATTAGACTTTCCCACCTCTGATCCCAGCTAACTACATCCACTTGGAACCACCTGGAACACCCTGCAATCGAACCCCAAAAACATGTAAACACTCACATTTAACATGGGCTCCTATGGCAGCTCCTTCCTTCCTCGACTTTCACGAAAAACACCCTTCCCATCGATCGATTCCTCCCAATCTTCCTGCACACCCATGAATTCCCCCTCCCTACCACTCACAGCAGCCCCGTTCCTCTGGAGCAAGTGGAACACCCTTAAAACCACTTCTCCACCACCCCAAAAACGCCCATTGGATAACATGGCGATTCAGGCCATCACTCAAAAAGTGCTTTTTTCGCACTTCCCCTACTTCGATCCTCTTGAAACTCACTGGGACATTAGTTCCAGCGATTATGAAGAATCTCAGCAAGAATTACACAAATCCATCCAGTGGAAGGGGTACGACTTTTGCGGCAAACACGCGCCCCCCGCAAACACGCAAAATCACCCCAAAATCAGCCAAATCTGGATCGATTTTTGCCAAACCACTGGAAAACCTTCCCAACACCAAACCACACAAGTCCAAACCAAATCCAGCCAAATCGGACCAACCCCAACCCAGCCAGACCAACACAAACCCTTCCAAAACACCAATATTGGCGAAACTGAATCGAGCCCTGAGCCCTAGACTCGGGGAAACCCTAGCAATTCCAACCCTAAGCCCTAGACACCTTCCCAACCCTACCTCCTAACCCTAGACACCTCCCCAACCCTACCTCCTAACCCTACACACTCCTCTGAACCCTAAACACCTAACCGCAACGACGCACACTCCCCTAAACCCTAGAAACAAGCCTCAACCCTACCCTCATACCCTAGTCCCCAGCCTTAAACCCTATTCCCAAGCCCCAAACCCTAGTCCGGAGCCCTAAAGACCCGTCCTGAGCCCTAAGCCCTACGTCCCAGCTCTAAGCCCTAACATCCCAGCCCTAAACCCTAAAGCCTAGTCTTACACACGAACCCTAAACCCTAGTCTCCAGTCCTACAAACTACCCTCCTTCCCTGCCCTAAACCCTGAAACCCAGTCCCGAACCCTAAAGCCTGGCCCTAAGCCCTAATCCCCGAGCCTGCAGCCCTAGCCCGCAGCCCTAAGCCCTAGCAGGGAGCCCCGAACCCTAAAGCCTGGCCCTAAGCCCTAATCCCCAGCCCTAAAACACAAGCCTTCCACCCTCACTCTCACCCCTAAACACTCACAACAACCCTTCCACCCTTATCCCAATTCCCACACACTTGCCCTGAGCCCTAAACCCTGGAATCCACATATAAGTCG
Source organism: Triturus cristatus (assembly GCF_964204655.1). Taxonomy (NCBI): domain Eukaryota; kingdom Metazoa; phylum Chordata; class Amphibia; order Caudata; family Salamandridae; genus Triturus; species Triturus cristatus. The sequence continues at coordinate 99,414 of NC_140581.1, forward strand.
CCCTCTTGTGGCTTTCATCTGCAATAACGCAGTACCGGCAATGTTAGCCAATGGCACGAAAGTGCACCTTGAAAACAGGCCCAAATTCGCATTTCCCCTCAACCTACGAGCAAACTACTATTTTTCTCAATAACTAGACATTCCCAACATACCTCCCAACCCCTTAAACACATTCCCAAAAATAGGGAACACCCCAAAATACCCTCCCAAACAACCGCATTACCGCGACCTCTGGGCCAGCCAATGTTAGCCAATGGCACGAAAGTACACTTACAAAACAGGCCAAAAGTACCCTTTCCCCTCCACCTACAACCAAACTGCTATTTTTCCCAGAAACTAGACATTCCCAACATTGCTCCCACACCCCTAAACTCCTTCCCAAAAACCTAGAACACCCCAACATACCACCCCAAAAACGTGCATTACCGCGACCTCGCATAAGGCCTAAAGTCGCGTCCAAAATGCACTTTCAAACTAGGCCCAAAACACCCCTTCCCCTCCATGAATTTTCTTCAAAACACTTGCAAACAAAATTAGACTTTCCCACCTCTGATCCCAGCTAACTACATCCACTTGGAACCACCTGGAACACCCTGCAATCGAACCCCAAAAACATGTAAACACTCACATTTAACATGGGCTCCTATGGCAGCTCCTTCCTTCCTCGACTTTCACGAAAAACACCCTTCCCATCGATCGATTCCTCCCAATCTTCCTGCACACCCATGAATTCCCCCTCCCTACCACTCACAGCAGCCCCGTTCCTCTGGAGCAAGTGGAACACCCTTAAAACCACTTCTCCACCACCCCAAAAACGCCCATTGGATAACATGGCGATTCAGGCCATCACTCAAAAAGTGCTTTTTTCGCACTTCCCCTACTTCGATCCTCTTGAAACTCACTGGGACATTAGTTCCAGCGATTATGAAGAATCTCAGCAAGAATTACACAAATCCATCCAGTGGAAGGGGTACGACTTTTGCGGCAAACACGCGCCCCCCGCAAACACGCAAAATCACCCCAAAATCAGCCAAATCTGGATCGATTTTTGCCAAACCACTGGAAAACCTTCCCAACACCAAACCACACAAGTCCAAACCAAATCCAGCCAAATCGGACCAACCCCAACCCAGCCAGACCAACACAAACCCTTCCAAAACACCAATATTGGCGAAACTGAATCGAGCCCTGAGCCCTAGACTCGGGGAAACCCTAGCAATTCCAACCCTAAGCCCTAGACACCTTCCCAACCCTACCTCCTAACCCTAGACACCTCCCCAACCCTACCTCCTAACCCTACACACTCCTCTGAACCCTAAACACCTAACCGCAACGACGCACACTCCCCTAAACCCTAGAAACAAGCCTCAACCCTACCCTCATACCCTAGTCCCCAGCCTTAAACCCTATTCCCAAGCCCCAAACCCTAGTCCGGAGCCCTAAAGACCCGTCCTGAGCCCTAAGCCCTACGTCCCAGCTCTAAGCCCTAACATCCCAGCCCTAAACCCTAAAGCCTAGTCTTACACACGAACCCTAAACCCTAGTCTCCAGTCCTACAAACTACCCTCCTTCCCTGCCCTAAACCCTGAAACCCAGTCCCGAACCCTAAAGCCTGGCCCTAAGCCCTAATCCCCGAGCCTGCAGCCCTAGCCCGCAGCCCTAAGCCCTAGCAGGGAGCCCCGAACCCTAAAGCCTGGCCCTAAGCCCTAATCCCCAGCCCTAAAACACAAGCCTTCCACCCTCACTCTCACCCCTAAACACTCACAACAACCCTTCCACCCTTATCCCAATTCCCACACACTTGCCCTGAGCCCTAAACCCTGGAATCCACATATAAGTCGCCCTCTTGTGGCTTTCATCTGCAATAACGCAGTACCGGCAATGTTAGCCAATGGCACGAAAGTGCACCTTGAAAACAGGCCCAAATTCGCATTTCCCCTCAACCTACGAGCAAACTACTATTTTTCTCAATAACTAGACATTCCCAACATACCTCCCAACCCCTTAAACACATTCCCAAAAATAGGGAACACCCCAAAATACCCTCCCAAACAACCGCATTACCGCGACCTCTGGGCCAGCCAATGTTAGCCAATGGCACGAAAGTACACTTACAAAACAGGCCAAAAGTACCCTTTCCCCTCCACCTACAACCAAACTGCTATTTTTCCCAGAAACTAGACATTCCCAACATTGCTCCCACACCCCTAAACTCCTTCCCAAAAACCTAGAACACCCCAACATACCACCCCAAAAACGTGCATTACCGCGACCTCGCATAAGGCCTAAAGTCGCGTCCAAAATGCACTTTCAAACTAGGCCCAAAACACCCCTTCCCCTCCATGAATTTTCTTCAAAACACTTGCAAACAAAATTAGACTTTCCCACCTCTGATCCCAGCTAACTACATCCACTTGGAACCACCTGGAACACCCTGCAATCGAACCCCAAAAACATGTAAACACTCACATTTAACATGGGCTCCTATGGCAGCTCCTTCCTTCCTCGACTTTCACGAAAAACACCCTTCCCATCGATCGATTCCTCCCAATCTTCCTGCACACCCATGAATTCCCCCTCCCTACCACTCACAGCAGCCCCGTTCCTCTGGAGCAAGTGGAACACCCTTAAAACCACTTCTCCACCACCCCAAAAACGCCCATTGGATAACATGGCGATTCAGGCCATCACTCAAAAAGTGCTTTTTTCGCACTTCCCCTACTTCGATCCTCTTGAAACTCACTGGGACATTAGTTCCAGCGATTATGAAGAATCTCAGCAAGAATTACACAAATCCATCCAGTGGAAGGGGTACGACTTTTGCGGCAAACACGCGCCCCCCGCAAACACGCAAAATCACCCCAAAATCAGCCAAATCTGGATCGATTTTTGCCAAACCACTGGAAAACCTTCCCAACACCAAACCACACAAGTCCAAACCAAATCCAGCCAAATCGGACCAACCCCAACCCAGCCAGACCAACACAAACCCTTCCAAAACACCAATATTGGCGAAACTGAATCGAGCCCTGAGCCCTAGACTCGGGGAAACCCTAGCAATTCCAACCCTAAGCCCTAGACACCTTCCCAACCCTACCTCCTAACCCTAGACACCTCCCCAACCCTACCTCCTAACCCTACACACTCCTCTGAACCCTAAACACCTAACCGCAACGACGCACACTCCCCTAAACCCTAGAAACAAGCCTCAACCCTACCCTCATACCCTAGTCCCCAGCCTTAAACCCTATTCCCAAGCCCCAAACCCTAGTCCGGAGCCCTAAAGACCCGTCCTGAGCCCTAAGCCCTACGTCCCAGCTCTAAGCCCTAACATCCCAGCCCTAAACCCTAAAGCCTAGTCTTACACACGAACCCTAAACCCTAGTCTCCAGTCCTACAAACTACCCTCCTTCCCTGCCCTAAACCCTGAAACCCAGTCCCGAACCCTAAAGCCTGGCCCTAAGCCCTAATCCCCGAGCCTGCAGCCCTAGCCCGCAGCCCTAAGCCCTAGCAGGGAGCCCCGAACCCTAAAGCCTGGCCCTAAGCCCTAATCCCCAGCCCTAAAACACAAGCCTTCCACCCTCACTCTCACCCCTAAACACTCACAACAACCCTTCCACCCTTATCCCAATTCCCACACACTTGCCCTGAGCCCTAAACCCTGGAATCCACATATAAGTCGCCCTCTTGTGGCTTTCATCTGCAATAACGCAGTACCGGCAATGTTAGCCAATGGCACGAAAGTGCACCTTGAAAACAGGCCCAAATTCGCATTTCCCCTCAACCTACGAGCAAACTACTATTTTTCTCAATAACTAGACATTCCCAACATACCTCCCAACCCCTTAAACACATTCCCAAAAATAGGGAACACCCCAAAATACCCTCCCAAACAACCGCATTACCGCGACCTCTGGGCCAGCCAATGTTAGCCAATGGCACGAAAGTACACTTACAAAACAGGCCAAAAGTACCCTTTCCCCTCCACCTACAACCAAACTGCTATTTTTCCCAGAAACTAGACATTCCCAACATTGCTCCCACACCCCTAAACTCCTTCCCAAAAACCTAGAACACCCCAACATACCACCCCAAAAACGTGCATTACCGCGACCTCGCATAAGGCCTAAAGTCGCGTCCAAAATGCACTTTCAAACTAGGCCCAAAACACCCCTTCCCCTCCATGAATTTTCTTCAAAACACTTGCAAACAAAATTAGACTTTCCCACCTCTGATCCCAGCTAACTACATCCACTTGGAACCACCTGGAACACCCTGCAATCGAACCCCAAAAACATGTAAACACTCACATTTAACATGGGCTCCTATGGCAGCTCCTTCCTTCCTCGACTTTCACGAAAAACACCCTTCCCATCGATCGATTCCTCCCAATCTTCCTGCACACCCATGAATTCCCCCTCCCTACCACTCACAGCAGCCCCGTTCCTCTGGAGCAAGTGGAACACCCTTAAAACCACTTCTCCACCACCCCAAAAACGCCCATTGGATAACATGGCGATTCAGGCCATCACTCAAAAAGTGCTTTTTTCGCACTTCCCCTACTTCGATCCTCTTGAAACTCACTGGGACATTAGTTCCAGCGATTATGAAGAATCTCAGCAAGAATTACACAAATCCATCCAGTGGAAGGGGTACGACTTTTGCGGCAAACACGCGCCCCCCGCAAACACGCAAAATCACCCCAAAATCAGCCAAATCTGGATCGATTTTTGCCAAACCACTGGAAAACCTTCCCAACACCAAACCACACAAGTCCAAACCAAATCCAGCCAAATCGGACCAACCCCAACCCAGCCAGACCAACACAAACCCTTCCAAAACACCAATATTGGCGAAACTGAATCGAGCCCTGAGCCCTAGACTCGGGGAAACCCTAGCAATTCCAACCCTAAGCCCTAGACACCTTCCCAACCCTACCTCCTAACCCTAGACACCTCCCCAACCCTACCTCCTAACCCTACACACTCCTCTGAACCCTAAACACCTAACCGCAACGACGCACACTCCCCTAAACCCTAGAAACAAGCCTCAACCCTACCCTCATACCCTAGTCCCCAGCCTTAAACCCTATTCCCAAGCCCCAAACCCTAGTCCGGAGCCCTAAAGACCCGTCCTGAGCCCTAAGCCCTACGTCCCAGCTCTAAGCCCTAACATCCCAGCCCTAAACCCTAAAGCCTAGTCTTACACACGAACCCTAAACCCTAGTCTCCAGTCCTACAAACTACCCTCCTTCCCTGCCCTAAACCCTGAAACCCAGTCCCGAACCCTAAAGCCTGGCCCTAAGCCCTAATCCCCGAGCCTGCAGCCCTAGCCCGCAGCCCTAAGCCCTAGCAGGGAGCCCCGAACCCTAAAGCCTGGCCCTAAGCCCTAATCCCCAGCCCTAAAACACAAGCCTTCCACCCTCACTCTCACCCCTAAACACTCACAACAACCCTTCCACCCTTATCCCAATTCCCACACACTTGCCCTGAGCCCTAAACCCTGGAATCCACATATAAGTCGCCCTCTTGTGGCTTTCATCTGCAATAACGCAGTACCGGCAATGTTAGCCAATGGCACGAAAGTGCACCTTGAAAACAGGCCCAAATTCGCATTTCCCCTCAACCTACGAGCAAACTACTATTTTTCTCAATAACTAGACATTCCCAACATACCTCCCAACCCCTTAAACACATTCCCAAAAATAGGGAACACCCCAAAATACCCTCCCAAACAACCGCATTACCGCGACCTCTGGGCCAGCCAATGTTAGCCAATGGCACGAAAGTACACTTACAAAACAGGCCAAAAGTACCCTTTCCCCTCCACCTACAACCAAACTGCTATTTTTCCCAGAAACTAGACATTCCCAACATTGCTCCCACACCCCTAAACTCCTTCCCAAAAACCTAGAACACCCCAACATACCACCCCAAAAACGTGCATTACCGCGACCTCGCATAAGGCCTAAAGTCGCGTCCAAAATGCACTTTCAAACTAGGCCCAAAACACCCCTTCCCCTCCATGAATTTTCTTCAAAACACTTGCAAACAAAATTAGACTTTCCCACCTCTGATCCCAGCTAACTACATCCACTTGGAACCACCTGGAACACCCTGCAATCGAACCCCAAAAACATGTAAACACTCACATTTAACATGGGCTCCTATGGCAGCTCCTTCCTTCCTCGACTTTCACGAAAAACACCCTTCCCATCGATCGATTCCTCCCAATCTTCCTGCACACCCATGAATTCCCCCTCCCTACCACTCACAGCAGCCCCGTTCCTCTGGAGCAAGTGGAACACCCTTAAAACCACTTCTCCACCACCCCAAAAACGCCCATTGGATAACATGGCGATTCAGGCCATCACTCAAAAAGTGCTTTTTTCGCACTTCCCCTACTTCGATCCTCTTGAAACTCACTGGGACATTAGTTCCAGCGATTATGAAGAATCTCAGCAAGAATTACACAAATCCATCCAGTGGAAGGGGTACGACTTTTGCGGCAAACACGCGCCCCCCGCAAACACGCAAAATCACCCCAAAATCAGCCAAATCTGGATCGATTTTTGCCAAACCACTGGAAAACCTTCCCAACACCAAACCACACAAGTCCAAACCAAATCCAGCCAAATCGGACCAACCCCAACCCAGCCAGACCAACACAAACCCTTCCAAAACACCAATATTGGCGAAACTGAATCGAGCCCTGAGCCCTAGACTCGGGGAAACCCTAGCAATTCCAACCCTAAGCCCTAGACACCTTCCCAACCCTACCTCCTAACCCTAGACACCTCCCCAACCCTACCTCCTAACCCTACACACTCCTCTGAACCCTAAACACCTAACCGCAACGACGCACACTCCCCTAAACCCTAGAAACAAGCCTCAACCCTACCCTCATACCCTAGTCCCCAGCCTTAAACCCTATTCCCAAGCCCCAAACCCTAGTCCGGAGCCCTAAAGACCCGTCCTGAGCCCTAAGCCCTACGTCCCAGCTCTAAGCCCTAACATCCCAGCCCTAAACCCTAAAGCCTAGTCTTACACACGAACCCTAAACCCTAGTCTCCAGTCCTACAAACTACCCTCCTTCCCTGCCCTAAACCCTGAAACCCAGTCCCGAACCCTAAAGCCTGGCCCTAAGCCCTAATCCCCGAGCCTGCAGCCCTAGCCCGCAGCCCTAAGCCCTAGCAGGGAGCCCCGAACCCTAAAGCCTGGCCCTAAGCCCTAATCCCCAGCCCTAAAACACAAGCCTTCCACCCTCACTCTCACCCCTAAACACTCACAACAACCCTTCCACCCTTATCCCAATTCCCACACACTTGCCCTGAGCCCTAAACCCTGGAATCCACATATAAGTCGCCCTCTTGTGGCTTTCATCTGCAATAACGCAGTACCGGCAATGTTAGCCAATGGCACGAAAGTGCACCTTGAAAACAGGCCCAAATTCGCATTTCCCCTCAACCTACGAGCAAACTACTATTTTTCTCAATAACTAGACATTCCCAACATACCTCCCAACCCCTTAAACACATTCCCAAAAATAGGGAACACCCCAAAATACCCTCCCAAACAACCGCATTACCGCGACCTCTGGGCCAGCCAATGTTAGCCAATGGCACGAAAGTACACTTACAAAACAGGCCAAAAGTACCCTTTCCCCTCCACCTACAACCAAACTGCTATTTTTCCCAGAAACTAGACATTCCCAACATTGCTCCCACACCCCTAAACTCCTTCCCAAAAACCTAGAACACCCCAACATACCACCCCAAAAACGTGCATTACCGCGACCTCGCATAAGGCCTAAAGTCGCGTCCAAAATGCACTTTCAAACTAGGCCCAAAACACCCCTTCCCCTCCATGAATTTTCTTCAAAACACTTGCAAACAAAATTAGACTTTCCCACCTCTGATCCCAGCTAACTACATCCACTTGGAACCACCTGGAACACCCTGCAATCGAACCCCAAAAACATGTAAACACTCACATTTAACATGGGCTCCTATGGCAGCTCCTTCCTTCCTCGACTTTCACGAAAAACACCCTTCCCATCGATCGATTCCTCCCAATCTTCCTGCACACCCATGAATTCCCCCTCCCTACCACTCACAGCAGCCCCGTTCCTCTGGAGCAAGTGGAACACCCTTAAAACCACTTCTCCACCACCCCAAAAACGCCCATTGGATAACATGGCGATTCAGGCCATCACTCAAAAAGTGCTTTTTTCGCACTTCCCCTACTTCGATCCTCTTGAAACTCACTGGGACATTAGTTCCAGCGATTATGAAGAATCTCAGCAAGAATTACACAAATCCATCCAGTGGAAGGGGTACGACTTTTGCGGCAAACACGCGCCCCCCGCAAACACGCAAAATCACCCCAAAATCAGCCAAATCTGGATCGATTTTTGCCAAACCACTGGAAAACCTTCCCAACACCAAACCACACAAGTCCAAACCAAATCCAGCCAAATCGGACCAACCCCAACCCAGCCAGACCAACACAAACCCTTCCAAAACACCAATATTGGCGAAACTGAATCGAGCCCTGAGCCCTAGACTCGGGGAAACCCTAGCAATTCCAACCCTAAGCCCTAGACACCTTCCCAACCCTACCTCCTAACCCTAGACACCTCCCCAACCCTACCTCCTAACCCTACACACTCCTCTGAACCCTAAACACCTAACCGCAACGACGCACACTCCCCTAAACCCTAGAAACAAGCCTCAACCCTACCCTCATACCCTAGTCCCCAGCCTTAAACCCTATTCCCAAGCCCCAAACCCTAGTCCGGAGCCCTAAAGACCCGTCCTGAGCCCTAAGCCCTACGTCCCAGCTCTAAGCCCTAACATCCCAGCCCTAAACCCTAAAGCCTAGTCTTACACACGAACCCTAAACCCTAGTCTCCAGTCCTACAAACTACCCTCCTTCCCTGCCCTAAACCCTGAAACCCAGTCCCGAACCCTAAAGCCTGGCCCTAAGCCCTAATCCCCGAGCCTGCAGCCCTAGCCCGCAGCCCTAAGCCCTAGCAGGGAGCCCCGAACCCTAAAGCCTGGCCCTAAGCCCTAATCCCCAGCCCTAAAACACAAGCCTTCCACCCTCACTCTCACCCCTAAACACTCACAACAACCCTTCCACCCTTATCCCAATTCCCACACACTTGCCCTGAGCCCTAAACCCTGGAATCCACATATAAGTCGCCCTCTTGTGGCTTTCATCTGCAATAACGCAGTACCGGCAATGTTAGCCAATGGCACGAAAGTGCACCTTGAAAACAGGCCCAAATTCGCATTTCCCCTCAACCTACGAGCAAACTACTATTTTTCTCAATAACTAGACATTCCCAACATACCTCCCAACCCCTTAAACACATTCCCAAAAATAGGGAACACCCCAAAATACCCTCCCAAACAACCGCATTACCGCGACCTCTGGGCCAGCCAATGTTAGCCAATGGCACGAAAGTACACTTACAAAACAGGCCAAAAGTACCCTTTCCCCTCCACCTACAACCAAACTGCTATTTTTCCCAGAAACTAGACATTCCCAACATTGCTCCCACACCCCTAAACTCCTTCCCAAAAACCTAGAACACCCCAACATACCACCCCAAAAACGTGCATTACCGCGACCTCGCATAAGGCCTAAAGTCGCGTCCAAAATGCACTTTCAAACTAGGCCCAAAACACCCCTTCCCCTCCATGAATTTTCTTCAAAACACTTGCAAACAAAATTAGACTTTCCCACCTCTGATCCCAGCTAACTACATCCACTTGGAACCACCTGGAACACCCTGCAATCGAACCCCAAAAACATGTAAACACTCACATTTAACATGGGCTCCTATGGCAGCTCCTTCCTTCCTCGACTTTCACGAAAAACACCCTTCCCATCGATCGATTCCTCCCAATCTTCCTGCACACCCATGAATTCCCCCTCCCTACCACTCACAGCAGCCCCGTTCCTCTGGAGCAAGTGGAACACCCTTAAAACCACTTCTCCACCACCCCAAAAACGCCCATTGGATAACATGGCGATTCAGGCCATCACTCAAAAAGTGCTTTTTTCGCACTTCCCCTACTTCGATCCTCTTGAAACTCACTGGGACATTAGTTCCAGCGATTATGAAGAATCTCAGCAAGAATTACACAAATCCATCCAGTGGAAGGGGTACGACTTTTGCGGCAAACACGCGCCCCCCGCAAACACGCAAAATCACCCCAAAATCAGCCAAATCTGGATCGATTTTTGCCAAACCACTGGAAAACCTTCCCAACACCAAACCACACAAGTCCAAACCAAATCCAGCCAAATCGGACCAACCCCAACCCAGCCAGACCAACACAAACCCTTCCAAAACACCAATATTGGCGAAACTGAATCGAGCCCTGAGCCCTAGACTCGGGGAAACCCTAGCAATTCCAACCCTAAGCCCTAGACACCTTCCCAACCCTACCTCCTAACCCTAGACACCTCCCCAACCCTACCTCCTAACCCTACACACTCCTCTGAACCCTAAACACCTAACCGCAACGACGCACACTCCCCTAAACCCTAGAAACAAGCCTCAACCCTACCCTCATACCCTAGTCCCCAGCCTTAAACCCTATTCCCAAGCCCCAAACCCTAGTCCGGAGCCCTAAAGACCCGTCCTGAGCCCTAAGCCCTACGTCCCAGCTCTAAGCCCTAACATCCCAGCCCTAAACCCTAAAGCCTAGTCTTACACACGAACCCTAAACCCTAGTCTCCAGTCCTACAAACTACCCTCCTTCCCTGCCCTAAACCCTGAAACCCAGTCCCGAACCCTAAAGCCTGGCCCTAAGCCCTAATCCCCGAGCCTGCAGCCCTAGCCCGCAGCCCTAAGCCCTAGCAGGGAGCCCCGAACCCTAAAGCCTGGCCCAAGCCCTAATCCCCAGCCCTAAAACACAAGCCTTCCACCCTCACTCTCACCCCTAAACACTCACAACAACCCTTCCACCCTTATCCCAATTCCCACACACTTGCCCTGAGCCCTAAACCCTGGAATCCACATATAAGTCGCCCTCTTGTGGCTTTCATCTGCAATAACGCAGTACCGGCAATGTTAGCCAATGGCACGAAAGTGCACCTTGAAAACAGGCCCAAATTCGCATTTCCCCTCAACCTACGAGCAAACTACTATTTTTCTCAATAACTAGACATTCCCAACATACCTCCCAACCCCTTAAACACATTCCCAAAAATAGGGAACACCCCAAAATACCCTCCCAAACAACCGCATTACCGCGACCTCTGGGCCAGCCAATGTTAGCCAATGGCACGAAAGTACACTTACAAAACAGGCCAAAAGTACCCTTTCCCCTCCACCTACAACCAAACTGCTATTTTTCCCAGAAACTAGACATTCCCAACATTGCTCCCACACCCCTAAACTCCTTCCCAAAAACCTAGAACACCCCAACATACCACCCCAAAAACGTGCATTACCGCGACCTCGCATAAGGCCTAAAGTCGCGTCCAAAATGCACTTTCAAACTAGGCCCAAAACACCCCTTCCCCTCCATGAATTTTCTTCAAAACACTTGCAAACAAAATTAGACTTTCCCACCTCTGATCCCAGCTAACTACATCCACTTGGAACCACCTGGAACACCCTGCAATCGAACCCCAAAAACATGTAAACACTCACATTTAACATGGGCTCCTATGGCAGCTCCTTCCTTCCTCGACTTTCACGAAAAACACCCTTCCCATCGATCGATTCCTCCCAATCTTCCTGCACACCCATGAATTCCCCCTCCCTACCACTCACAGCAGCCCCGTTCCTCTGGAGCAAGTGGAACACCCTTAAAACCACTTCTCCACCACCCCAAAAACGCCCATTGGATAACATGGCGATTCAGGCCATCACTCAAAAAGTGCTTTTTTCGCACTTCCCCTACTTCGATCCTCTTGAAACTCACTGGGACATTAGTTCCAGCGATTATGAAGAATCTCAGCAAGAATTACACAAATCCATCCAGTGGAAGGGGTACGACTTTTGCGGCAAACACGCGCCCCCCGCAAACACGCAAAATCACCCCAAAATCAGCCAAATCTGGATCGATTTTTGCCAAACCACTGGAAAACCTTCCCAACACCAAACCACACAAGTCCAAACCAAATCCAGCCAAATCGGACCAACCCCAACCCAGCCAGACCAACACAAACCCTTCCAAAACACCAATATTGGCGAAACTGAATCGAGCCCTGAGCCCTAGACTCGGGGAAACCCTAGCAATTCCAACCCTAAGCCCTAGACACCTTCCCAACCCTACCTCCTAACCCTAGACACCTCCCCAACCCTACCTCCTAACCCTACACACTCCTCTGAACCCTAAACACCTAACCGCAACGACGCACACTCCCCTAAACCCTAGAAACAAGCCTCAACCCTACCCTCATACCCTAGTCCCCAGCCTTAAACCCTATTCCCAAGCCCCAAACCCTAGTCCGGAGCCCTAAAGACCCGTCCTGAGCCCTAAGCCCTACGTCCCAGCTCTAAGCCCTAACATCCCAGCCCTAAACCCTAAAGCCTAGTCTTACACACGAACCCTAAACCCTAGTCTCCAGTCCTACAAACTACCCTCCTTCCCTGCCCTAAACCCTGAAACCCAGTCCCGAACCCTAAAGCCTGGCCCTAAGCCCTAATCCCCGAGCCTGCAGCCCTAGCCCGCAGCCCTAAGCCCTAGCAGGGAGCCCCGAACCCTAAAGCCTGGCCCTAAGCCCTAATCCCCAGCCCTAAAACACAAGCCTTCCACCCTCACTCTCACCCCTAAACACTCACAACAACCCTTCCACCCTTATCCCAATTCCCACACACTTGCCCTGAGCCCTAAACCCTGGAATCCACATATAAGTCGCCCTCTTGTGGCTTTCATCTGCAATAACGCAGTACCGGCAATGTTAGCCAATGGCACGAAAGTGCACCTTGAAAACAGGCCCAAATTCGCATTTCCCCTCAACCTACGAGCAAACTACTATTTTTCTCAATAACTAGACATTCCCAACATACCTCCCAACCCCTTAAACACATTCCCAAAAATAGGGAACACCCCAAAATACCCTCCCAAACAACCGCATTACCGCGACCTCTGGGCCAGCCAATGTTAGCCAATGGCACGAAAGTACACTTACAAAACAGGCCAAAAGTACCCTTTCCCCTCCACCTACAACCAAACTGCTATTTTTCCCAGAAACTAGACATTCCCAACATTGCTCCCACACCCCTAAACTCCTTCCCAAAAACCTAGAACACCCCAACATACCACCCCAAAAACGTGCATTACCGCGACCTCGCATAAGGCCTAAAGTCGCGTCCAAAATGCACTTTCAAACTAGGCCCAAAACACCCCTTCCCCTCCATGAATTTTCTTCAAAACACTTGCAAACAAAATTAGACTTTCCCACCTCTGATCCCAGCTAACTACATCCACTTGGAACCACCTGGAACACCCTGCAATCGAACCCCAAAAACATGTAAACACTCACATTTAACATGGGCTCCTATGGCAGCTCCTTCCTTCCTCGACTTTCACGAAAAACACCCTTCCCATCGATCGATTCCTCCCAATCTTCCTGCACACCCATGAATTCCCCCTCCCTACCACTCACAGCAGCCCCGTTCCTCTGGAGCAAGTGGAACACCCTTAAAACCACTTCTCCACCACCCCAAAAACGCCCATTGGATAACATGGCGATTCAGGCCATCACTCAAAAAGTGCTTTTTTCGCACTTCCCCTACTTCGATCCTCTTGAAACTCACTGGGACATTAGTTCCAGCGATTATGAAGAATCTCAGCAAGAATTACACAAATCCATCCAGTGGAAGGGGTACGACTTTTGCGGCAAACACGCGCCCCCCGCAAACACGCAAAATCACCCCAAAATCAGCCAAATCTGGATCGATTTTTGCCAAACCACTGGAAAACCTTCCCAACACCAAACCACACAAGTCCAAACCAAATCCAGCCAAATCGGACCAACCCCAACCCAGCCAGACCAACACAAACCCTTCCAAAACACCAATATTGGCGAAACTGAATCGAGCCCTGAGCCCTAGACTCGGGGAAACCCTAGCAATTCCAACCCTAAGCCCTAGACACCTTCCCAACCCTACCTCCTAACCCTAGACACCTCCCCAACCCTACCTCCTAACCCTACACACTCCTCTGAACCCTAAACACCTAACCGCAACGACGCACACTCCCCTAAACCCTAGAAACAAGCCTCAACCCTACCCTCATACCCTAGTCCCCAGCCTTAAACCCTATTCCCAAGCCCCAAACCCTAGTCCGGAGCCCTAAAGACCCGTCCTGAGCCCTAAGCCCTACGTCCCAGCTCTAAGCCCTAACATCCCAGCCCTAAACCCTAAAGCCTAGTCTTACACACGAACCCTAAACCCTAGTCTCCAGTCCTACAAACTACCCTCCTTCCCTGCCCTAAACCCTGAAACCCAGTCCCGAACCCTAAAGCCTGGCCCTAAGCCCTAATCCCCGAGCCTGCAGCCCTAGCCCGCAGCCCTAAGCCCTAGCAGGGAGCCCCGAACCCTAAAGCCTGGCCCTAAGCCCTAATCCCCAGCCCTAAAACACAAGCCTTCCACCCTCACTCTCACCCCTAAACACTCACAACAACCCTTCCACCCTTATCCCAATTCCCACACACTTGCCCTGAGCCCTAAACCCTGGAATCCACATATAAGTCGCCCTCTTGTGGCTTTCATCTGCAATAACGCAGTACCGGCAATGTTAGCCAATGGCACGAAAGTGCACCTTGAAAACAGGCCCAAATTCGCATTTCCCCTCAACCTACGAGCAAACTACTATTTTTCTCAATAACTAGACATTCCCAACATACCTCCCAACCCCTTAAACACATTCCCAAAAATAGGGAACACCCCAAAATACCCTCCCAAACAACCGCATTACCGCGACCTCTGGGCCAGCCAATGTTAGCCAATGGCACGAAAGTACACTTACAAAACAGGCCAAAAGTACCCTTTCCCCTCCACCTACAACCAAACTGCTATTTTTCCCAGAAACTAGACATTCCCAACATTGCTCCCACACCCCTAAACTCCTTCCCAAAAACCTAGAACACCCCAACATACCACCCCAAAAACGTGCATTACCGCGACCTCGCATAAGGCCTAAAGTCGCGTCCAAAATGCACTTTCAAACTAGGCCCAAAACACCCCTTCCCCTCCATGAATTTTCTTCAAAACACTTGCAAACAAAATTAGACTTTCCCACCTCTGATCCCAGCTAACTACATCCACTTGGAACCACCTGGAACACCCTGCAATCGAACCCCAAAAACATGTAAACACTCACATTTAACATGGGCTCCTATGGCAGCTCCTTCCTTCCTCGACTTTCACGAAAAACACCCTTCCCATCGATCGATTCCTCCCAATCTTCCTGCACACCCATGAATTCCCCCTCCCTACCACTCACAGCAGCCCCGTTCCTCTGGAGCAAGTGGAACACCCTTAAAACCACTTCTCCACCACCCCAAAAACGCCCATTGGATAACATGGCGATTCAGGCCATCACTCAAAAAGTGCTTTTTTCGCACTTCCCCTACTTCGATCCTCTTGAAACTCACTGGGACATTAGTTCCAGCGATTATGAAGAATCTCAGCAAGAATTACACAAATCCATCCAGTGGAAGGGGTACGACTTTTGCGGCAAACACGCGCCCCCCGCAAACACGCAAAATCACCCCAAAATCAGCCAAATCTGGATCGATTTTTGCCAAACCACTGGAAAACCTTCCCAACACCAAACCACACAAGTCCAAACCAAATCCAGCCAAATCGGACCAACCCCAACCCAGCCAGACCAACACAAACCCTTCCAAAACACCAATATTGGCGAAACTGAATCGAGCCCTGAGCCCTAGACTCGGGGAAACCCTAGCAATTCCAACCCTAAGCCCTAGACACCTTCCCAACCCTACCTCCTAACCCTAGACACCTCCCCAACCCTACCTCCTAACCCTACACACTCCTCTGAACCCTAAACACCTAACCGCAACGACGCACACTCCCCTAAACCCTAGAAACAAGCCTCAACCCTACCCTCATACCCTAGTCCCCAGCCTTAAACCCTATTCCCAAGCCCCAAACCCTAGTCCGGAGCCCTAAAGACCCGTCCTGAGCCCTAAGCCCTACGTCCCAGCTCTAAGCCCTAACATCCCAGCCCTAAACCCTAAAGCCTAGTCTTACACACGAACCCTAAACCCTAGTCTCCAGTCCTACAAACTACCCTCCTTCCCTGCCCTAAACCCTGAAACCCAGTCCCGAACCCTAAAGCCTGGCCCTAAGCCCTAATCCCCGAGCCTGCAGCCCTAGCCCGCAGCCCTAAGCCCTAGCAGGGAGCCCCGAACCCTAAAGCCTGGCCCTAAGCCCTAATCCCCAGCCCTAAAACACAAGCCTTCCACCCTCACTCTCACCCCTAAACACTCACAACAACCCTTCCACCCTTATCCCAATTCCCACACACTTGCCCTGAGCCCTAAACCCTGGAATCCACATATAAGTCGCCCTCTTGTGGCTTTCATCTGCAATAACGCAGTACCGGCAATGTTAGCCAATGGCACGAAAGTGCACCTTGAAAACAGGCCCAAATTCGCATTTCCCCTCAACCTACGAGCAAACTACTATTTTTCTCAATAACTAGACATTCCCAACATACCTCCCAACCCCTTAAACACATTCCCAAAAATAGGGAACACCCCAAAATACCCTCCCAAACAACCGCATTACCGCGACCTCTGGGCCAGCCAATGTTAGCCAATGGCACGAAAGTACACTTACAAAACAGGCCAAAAGTACCCTTTCCCCTCCACCTACAACCAAACTGCTATTTTTCCCAGAAACTAGACATTCCCAACATTGCTCCCACACCCCTAAACTCCTTCCCAAAAACCTAGAACACCCCAACATACCACCCCAAAAACGTGCATTACCGCGACCTCGCATAAGGCCTAAAGTCGCGTCCAAAATGCACTTTCAAACTAGGCCCAAAACACCCCTTCCCCTCCATGAATTTTCTTCAAAACACTTGCAAACAAAATTAGACTTTCCCACCTCTGATCCCAGCTAACTACATCCACTTGGAACCACCTGGAACACCCTGCAATCGAACCCCAAAAACATGTAAACACTCACATTTAACATGGGCTCCTATGGCAGCTCCTTCCTTCCTCGACTTTCACGAAAAACACCCTTCCCATCGATCGATTCCTCCCAATCTTCCTGCACACCCATGAATTCCCCCTCCCTACCACTCACAGCAGCCCCGTTCCTCTGGAGCAAGTGGAACACCCTTAAAACCACTTCTCCACCACCCCAAAAACGCCCATTGGATAACATGGCGATTCAGGCCATCACTCAAAAAGTGCTTTTTTCGCACTTCCCCTACTTCGATCCTCTTGAAACTCACTGGGACATTAGTTCCAGCGATTATGAAGAATCTCAGCAAGAATTACACAAATCCATCCAGTGGAAGGGGTACGACTTTTGCGGCAAACACGCGCCCCCCGCAAACACGCAAAATCACCCCAAAATCAGCCAAATCTGGATCGATTTTTGCCAAACCACTGGAAAACCTTCCCAACACCAAACCACACAAGTCCAAACCAAATCCAGCCAAATCGGACCAACCCCAACCCAGCCAGACCAACACAAACCCTTCCAAAACACCAATATTGGCGAAACTGAATCGAGCCCTGAGCCCTAGACTCGGGGAAACCCTAGCAATTCCAACCCTAAGCCCTAGACACCTTCCCAACCCTACCTCCTAACCCTAGACACCTCCCCAACCCTACCTCCTAACCCTACACACTCCTCTGAACCCTAAACACCTAACCGCAACGACGCACACTCCCCTAAACCCTAGAAACAAGCCTCAACCCTACCCTCATACCCTAGTCCCCAGCCTTAAACCCTATTCCCAAGCCCCAAACCCTAGTCCGGAGCCCTAAAGACCCGTCCTGAGCCCTAAGCCCTACGTCCCAGCTCTAAGCCCTAACATCCCAGCCCTAAACCCTAAAGCCTAGTCTTACACACGAACCCTAAACCCTAGTCTCCAGTCCTACAAACTACCCTCCTTCCCTGCCCTAAACCCTGAAACCCAGTCCCGAACCCTAAAGCCTGGCCCTAAGCCCTAATCCCCGAGCCTGCAGCCCTAGCCCGCAGCCCTAAGCCCTAGCAGGGAGCCCCGAACCCTAAAGCCTGGCCCTAAGCCCTAATCCCCAGCCCTAAAACACAAGCCTTCCACCCTCACTCTCACCCCTAAACACTCACAACAACCCTTCCACCCTTATCCCAATTCCCACACACTTGCCCTGAGCC
This sequence comes from Triturus cristatus, assembly GCF_964204655.1. NCBI lineage: Eukaryota > Metazoa > Chordata > Amphibia > Caudata > Salamandridae > Triturus > Triturus cristatus. Next base: position 117,795 of record NC_140581.1, read on the forward strand.
CTAAACCCTGGAATCCACATATAAGTCGCCCTCTTGTGGCTTTCATCTGCAATAACGCAGTACCGGCAATGTTAGCCAATGGCACGAAAGTGCACCTTGAAAACAGGCCCAAATTCGCATTTCCCCTCAACCTACGAGCAAACTACTATTTTTCTCAATAACTAGACATTCCCAACATACCTCCCAACCCCTTAAACACATTCCCAAAAATAGGGAACACCCCAAAATACCCTCCCAAACAACCGCATTACCGCGACCTCTGGGCCAGCCAATGTTAGCCAATGGCACGAAAGTACACTTACAAAACAGGCCAAAAGTACCCTTTCCCCTCCACCTACAACCAAACTGCTATTTTTCCCAGAAACTAGACATTCCCAACATTGCTCCCACACCCCTAAACTCCTTCCCAAAAACCTAGAACACCCCAACATACCACCCCAAAAACGTGCATTACCGCGACCTCGCATAAGGCCTAAAGTCGCGTCCAAAATGCACTTTCAAACTAGGCCCAAAACACCCCTTCCCCTCCATGAATTTTCTTCAAAACACTTGCAAACAAAATTAGACTTTCCCACCTCTGATCCCAGCTAACTACATCCACTTGGAACCACCTGGAACACCCTGCAATCGAACCCCAAAAACATGTAAACACTCACATTTAACATGGGCTCCTATGGCAGCTCCTTCCTTCCTCGACTTTCACGAAAAACACCCTTCCCATCGATCGATTCCTCCCAATCTTCCTGCACACCCATGAATTCCCCCTCCCTACCACTCACAGCAGCCCCGTTCCTCTGGAGCAAGTGGAACACCCTTAAAACCACTTCTCCACCACCCCAAAAACGCCCATTGGATAACATGGCGATTCAGGCCATCACTCAAAAAGTGCTTTTTTCGCACTTCCCCTACTTCGATCCTCTTGAAACTCACTGGGACATTAGTTCCAGCGATTATGAAGAATCTCAGCAAGAATTACACAAATCCATCCAGTGGAAGGGGTACGACTTTTGCGGCAAACACGCGCCCCCCGCAAACACGCAAAATCACCCCAAAATCAGCCAAATCTGGATCGATTTTTGCCAAACCACTGGAAAACCTTCCCAACACCAAACCACACAAGTCCAAACCAAATCCAGCCAAATCGGACCAACCCCAACCCAGCCAGACCAACACAAACCCTTCCAAAACACCAATATTGGCGAAACTGAATCGAGCCCTGAGCCCTAGACTCGGGGAAACCCTAGCAATTCCAACCCTAAGCCCTAGACACCTTCCCAACCCTACCTCCTAACCCTAGACACCTCCCCAACCCTACCTCCTAACCCTACACACTCCTCTGAACCCTAAACACCTAACCGCAACGACGCACACTCCCCTAAACCCTAGAAACAAGCCTCAACCCTACCCTCATACCCTAGTCCCCAGCCTTAAACCCTATTCCCAAGCCCCAAACCCTAGTCCGGAGCCCTAAAGACCCGTCCTGAGCCCTAAGCCCTACGTCCCAGCTCTAAGCCCTAACATCCCAGCCCTAAACCCTAAAGCCTAGTCTTACACACGAACCCTAAACCCTAGTCTCCAGTCCTACAAACTACCCTCCTTCCCTGCCCTAAACCCTGAAACCCAGTCCCGAACCCTAAAGCCTGGCCCTAAGCCCTAATCCCCGAGCCTGCAGCCCTAGCCCGCAGCCCTAAGCCCTAGCAGGGAGCCCCGAACCCTAAAGCCTGGCCCTAAGCCCTAATCCCCAGCCCTAAAACACAAGCCTTCCACCCTCACTCTCACCCCTAAACACTCACAACAACCCTTCCACCCTTATCCCAATTCCCACACACTTGCCCTGAGCCCTAAACCCTGGAATCCACATATAAGTCGCCCTCTTGTGGCTTTCATCTGCAATAACGCAGTACCGGCAATGTTAGCCAATGGCACGAAAGTGCACCTTGAAAACAGGCCCAAATTCGCATTTCCCCTCAACCTACGAGCAAACTACTATTTTTCTCAATAACTAGACATTCCCAACATACCTCCCAACCCCTTAAACACATTCCCAAAAATAGGGAACACCCCAAAATACCCTCCCAAACAACCGCATTACCGCGACCTCTGGGCCAGCCAATGTTAGCCAATGGCACGAAAGTACACTTACAAAACAGGCCAAAAGTACCCTTTCCCCTCCACCTACAACCAAACTGCTATTTTTCCCAGAAACTAGACATTCCCAACATTGCTCCCACACCCCTAAACTCCTTCCCAAAAACCTAGAACACCCCAACATACCACCCCAAAAACGTGCATTACCGCGACCTCGCATAAGGCCTAAAGTCGCGTCCAAAATGCACTTTCAAACTAGGCCCAAAACACCCCTTCCCCTCCATGAATTTTCTTCAAAACACTTGCAAACAAAATTAGACTTTCCCACCTCTGATCCCAGCTAACTACATCCACTTGGAACCACCTGGAACACCCTGCAATCGAACCCCAAAAACATGTAAACACTCACATTTAACATGGGCTCCTATGGCAGCTCCTTCCTTCCTCGACTTTCACGAAAAACACCCTTCCCATCGATCGATTCCTCCCAATCTTCCTGCACACCCATGAATTCCCCCTCCCTACCACTCACAGCAGCCCCGTTCCTCTGGAGCAAGTGGAACACCCTTAAAACCACTTCTCCACCACCCCAAAAACGCCCATTGGATAACATGGCGATTCAGGCCATCACTCAAAAAGTGCTTTTTTCGCACTTCCCCTACTTCGATCCTCTTGAAACTCACTGGGACATTAGTTCCAGCGATTATGAAGAATCTCAGCAAGAATTACACAAATCCATCCAGTGGAAGGGGTACGACTTTTGCGGCAAACACGCGCCCCCCGCAAACACGCAAAATCACCCCAAAATCAGCCAAATCTGGATCGATTTTTGCCAAACCACTGGAAAACCTTCCCAACACCAAACCACACAAGTCCAAACCAAATCCAGCCAAATCGGACCAACCCCAACCCAGCCAGACCAACACAAACCCTTCCAAAACACCAATATTGGCGAAACTGAATCGAGCCCTGAGCCCTAGACTCGGGGAAACCCTAGCAATTCCAACCCTAAGCCCTAGACACCTTCCCAACCCTACCTCCTAACCCTAGACACCTCCCCAACCCTACCTCCTAACCCTACACACTCCTCTGAACCCTAAACACCTAACCGCAACGACGCACACTCCCCTAAACCCTAGAAACAAGCCTCAACCCTACCCTCATACCCTAGTCCCCAGCCTTAAACCCTATTCCCAAGCCCCAAACCCTAGTCCGGAGCCCTAAAGACCCGTCCTGAGCCCTAAGCCCTACGTCCCAGCTCTAAGCCCTAACATCCCAGCCCTAAACCCTAAAGCCTAGTCTTACACACGAACCCTAAACCCTAGTCTCCAGTCCTACAAACTACCCTCCTTCCCTGCCCTAAACCCTGAAACCCAGTCCCGAACCCTAAAGCCTGGCCCTAAGCCCTAATCCCCGAGCCTGCAGCCCTAGCCCGCAGCCCTAAGCCCTAGCAGGGAGCCCCGAACCCTAAAGCCTGGCCCTAAGCCCTAATCCCCAGCCCTAAAACACAAGCCTTCCACCCTCACTCTCACCCCTAAACACTCACAACAACCCTTCCACCCTTATCCCAATTCCCACACACTTGCCCTGAGCCCTAAACCCTGGAATCCACATATAAGTCGCCCTCTTGTGGCTTTCATCTGCAATAACGCAGTACCGGCAATGTTAGCCAATGGCACGAAAGTGCACCTTGAAAACAGGCCCAAATTCGCATTTCCCCTCAACCTACGAGCAAACTACTATTTTTCTCAATAACTAGACATTCCCAACATACCTCCCAACCCCTTAAACACATTCCCAAAAATAGGGAACACCCCAAAATACCCTCCCAAACAACCGCATTACCGCGACCTCTGGGCCAGCCAATGTTAGCCAATGGCACGAAAGTACACTTACAAAACAGGCCAAAAGTACCCTTTCCCCTCCACCTACAACCAAACTGCTATTTTTCCCAGAAACTAGACATTCCCAACATTGCTCCCACACCCCTAAACTCCTTCCCAAAAACCTAGAACACCCCAACATACCACCCCAAAAACGTGCATTACCGCGACCTCGCATAAGGCCTAAAGTCGCGTCCAAAATGCACTTTCAAACTAGGCCCAAAACACCCCTTCCCCTCCATGAATTTTCTTCAAAACACTTGCAAACAAAATTAGACTTTCCCACCTCTGATCCCAGCTAACTACATCCACTTGGAACCACCTGGAACACCCTGCAATCGAACCCCAAAAACATGTAAACACTCACATTTAACATGGGCTCCTATGGCAGCTCCTTCCTTCCTCGACTTTCACGAAAAACACCCTTCCCATCGATCGATTCCTCCCAATCTTCCTGCACACCCATGAATTCCCCCTCCCTACCACTCACAGCAGCCCCGTTCCTCTGGAGCAAGTGGAACACCCTTAAAACCACTTCTCCACCACCCCAAAAACGCCCATTGGATAACATGGCGATTCAGGCCATCACTCAAAAAGTGCTTTTTTCGCACTTCCCCTACTTCGATCCTCTTGAAACTCACTGGGACATTAGTTCCAGCGATTATGAAGAATCTCAGCAAGAATTACACAAATCCATCCAGTGGAAGGGGTACGACTTTTGCGGCAAACACGCGCCCCCCGCAAACACGCAAAATCACCCCAAAATCAGCCAAATCTGGATCGATTTTTGCCAAACCACTGGAAAACCTTCCCAACACCAAACCACACAAGTCCAAACCAAATCCAGCCAAATCGGACCAACCCCAACCCAGCCAGACCAACACAAACCCTTCCAAAACACCAATATTGGCGAAACTGAATCGAGCCCTGAGCCCTAGACTCGGGGAAACCCTAGCAATTCCAACCCTAAGCCCTAGACACCTTCCCAACCCTACCTCCTAACCCTAGACACCTCCCCAACCCTACCTCCTAACCCTACACACTCCTCTGAACCCTAAACACCTAACCGCAACGACGCACACTCCCCTAAACCCTAGAAACAAGCCTCAACCCTACCCTCATACCCTAGTCCCCAGCCTTAAACCCTATTCCCAAGCCCCAAACCCTAGTCCGGAGCCCTAAAGACCCGTCCTGAGCCCTAAGCCCTACGTCCCAGCTCTAAGCCCTAACATCCCAGCCCTAAACCCTAAAGCCTAGTCTTACACACGAACCCTAAACCCTAGTCTCCAGTCCTACAAACTACCCTCCTTCCCTGCCCTAAACCCTGAAACCCAGTCCCGAACCCTAAAGCCTGGCCCTAAGCCCTAATCCCCGAGCCTGCAGCCCTAGCCCGCAGCCCTAAGCCCTAGCAGGGAGCCCCGAACCCTAAAGCCTGGCCCTAAGCCCTAATCCCCAGCCCTAAAACACAAGCCTTCCACCCTCACTCTCACCCCTAAACACTCACAACAACCCTTCCACCCTTATCCCAATTCCCACACACTTGCCCTGAGCCCTAAACCCTGGAATCCACATATAAGTCGCCCTCTTGTGGCTTTCATCTGCAATAACGCAGTACCGGCAATGTTAGCCAATGGCACGAAAGTGCACCTTGAAAACAGGCCCAAATTCGCATTTCCCCTCAACCTACGAGCAAACTACTATTTTTCTCAATAACTAGACATTCCCAACATACCTCCCAACCCCTTAAACACATTCCCAAAAATAGGGAACACCCCAAAATACCCTCCCAAACAACCGCATTACCGCGACCTCTGGGCCAGCCAATGTTAGCCAATGGCACGAAAGTACACTTACAAAACAGGCCAAAAGTACCCTTTCCCCTCCACCTACAACCAAACTGCTATTTTTCCCAGAAACTAGACATTCCCAACATTGCTCCCACACCCCTAAACTCCTTCCCAAAAACCTAGAACACCCCAACATACCACCCCAAAAACGTGCATTACCGCGACCTCGCATAAGGCCTAAAGTCGCGTCCAAAATGCACTTTCAAACTAGGCCCAAAACACCCCTTCCCCTCCATGAATTTTCTTCAAAACACTTGCAAACAAAATTAGACTTTCCCACCTCTGATCCCAGCTAACTACATCCACTTGGAACCACCTGGAACACCCTGCAATCGAACCCCAAAAACATGTAAACACTCACATTTAACATGGGCTCCTATGGCAGCTCCTTCCTTCCTCGACTTTCACGAAAAACACCCTTCCCATCGATCGATTCCTCCCAATCTTCCTGCACACCCATGAATTCCCCCTCCCTACCACTCACAGCAGCCCCGTTCCTCTGGAGCAAGTGGAACACCCTTAAAACCACTTCTCCACCACCCCAAAAACGCCCATTGGATAACATGGCGATTCAGGCCATCACTCAAAAAGTGCTTTTTTCGCACTTCCCCTACTTCGATCCTCTTGAAACTCACTGGGACATTAGTTCCAGCGATTATGAAGAATCTCAGCAAGAATTACACAAATCCATCCAGTGGAAGGGGTACGACTTTTGCGGCAAACACGCGCCCCCCGCAAACACGCAAAATCACCCCAAAATCAGCCAAATCTGGATCGATTTTTGCCAAACCACTGGAAAACCTTCCCAACACCAAACCACACAAGTCCAAACCAAATCCAGCCAAATCGGACCAACCCCAACCCAGCCAGACCAACACAAACCCTTCCAAAACACCAATATTGGCGAAACTGAATCGAGCCCTGAGCCCTAGACTCGGGGAAACCCTAGCAATTCCAACCCTAAGCCCTAGACACCTTCCCAACCCTACCTCCTAACCCTAGACACCTCCCCAACCCTACCTCCTAACCCTACACACTCCTCTGAACCCTAAACACCTAACCGCAACGACGCACACTCCCCTAAACCCTAGAAACAAGCCTCAACCCTACCCTCATACCCTAGTCCCCAGCCTTAAACCCTATTCCCAAGCCCCAAACCCTAGTCCGGAGCCCTAAAGACCCGTCCTGAGCCCTAAGCCCTACGTCCCAGCTCTAAGCCCTAACATCCCAGCCCTAAACCCTAAAGCCTAGTCTTACACACGAACCCTAAACCCTAGTCTCCAGTCCTACAAACTACCCTCCTTCCCTGCCCTAAACCCTGAAACCCAGTCCCGAACCCTAAAGCCTGGCCCTAAGCCCTAATCCCCGAGCCTGCAGCCCTAGCCCGCAGCCCTAAGCCCTAGCAGGGAGCCCCGAACCCTAAAGCCTGGCCCTAAGCCCTAATCCCCAGCCCTAAAACACAAGCCTTCCACCCTCACTCTCACCCCTAAACACTCACAACAACCCTTCCACCCTTATCCCAATTCCCACACACTTGCCCTGAGCCCTAAACCCTGGAATCCACATATAAGTCGCCCTCTTGTGGCTTTCATCTGCAATAACGCAGTACCGGCAATGTTAGCCAATGGCACGAAAGTGCACCTTGAAAACAGGCCCAAATTCGCATTTCCCCTCAACCTACGAGCAAACTACTATTTTTCTCAATAACTAGACATTCCCAACATACCTCCCAACCCCTTAAACACATTCCCAAAAATAGGGAACACCCCAAAATACCCTCCCAAACAACCGCATTACCGCGACCTCTGGGCCAGCCAATGTTAGCCAATGGCACGAAAGTACACTTACAAAACAGGCCAAAAGTACCCTTTCCCCTCCACCTACAACCAAACTGCTATTTTTCCCAGAAACTAGACATTCCCAACATTGCTCCCACACCCCTAAACTCCTTCCCAAAAACCTAGAACACCCCAACATACCACCCCAAAAACGTGCATTACCGCGACCTCGCATAAGGCCTAAAGTCGCGTCCAAAATGCACTTTCAAACTAGGCCCAAAACACCCCTTCCCCTCCATGAATTTTCTTCAAAACACTTGCAAACAAAATTAGACTTTCCCACCTCTGATCCCAGCTAACTACATCCACTTGGAACCACCTGGAACACCCTGCAATCGAACCCCAAAAACATGTAAACACTCACATTTAACATGGGCTCCTATGGCAGCTCCTTCCTTCCTCGACTTTCACGAAAAACACCCTTCCCATCGATCGATTCCTCCCAATCTTCCTGCACACCCATGAATTCCCCCTCCCTACCACTCACAGCAGCCCCGTTCCTCTGGAGCAAGTGGAACACCCTTAAAACCACTTCTCCACCACCCCAAAAACGCCCATTGGATAACATGGCGATTCAGGCCATCACTCAAAAAGTGCTTTTTTCGCACTTCCCCTACTTCGATCCTCTTGAAACTCACTGGGACATTAGTTCCAGCGATTATGAAGAATCTCAGCAAGAATTACACAAATCCATCCAGTGGAAGGGGTACGACTTTTGCGGCAAACACGCGCCCCCCGCAAACACGCAAAATCACCCCAAAATCAGCCAAATCTGGATCGATTTTTGCCAAACCACTGGAAAACCTTCCCAACACCAAACCACACAAGTCCAAACCAAATCCAGCCAAATCGGACCAACCCCAACCCAGCCAGACCAACACAAACCCTTCCAAAACACCAATATTGGCGAAACTGAATCGAGCCCTGAGCCCTAGACTCGGGGAAACCCTAGCAATTCCAACCCTAAGCCCTAGACACCTTCCCAACCCTACCTCCTAACCCTAGACACCTCCCCAACCCTACCTCCTAACCCTACACACTCCTCTGAACCCTAAACACCTAACCGCAACGACGCACACTCCCCTAAACCCTAGAAACAAGCCTCAACCCTACCCTCATACCCTAGTCCCCAGCCTTAAACCCTATTCCCAAGCCCCAAACCCTAGTCCGGAGCCCTAAAGACCCGTCCTGAGCCCTAAGCCCTACGTCCCAGCTCTAAGCCCTAACATCCCAGCCCTAAACCCTAAAGCCTAGTCTTACACACGAACCCTAAACCCTAGTCTCCAGTCCTACAAACTACCCTCCTTCCCTGCCCTAAACCCTGAAACCCAGTCCCGAACCCTAAAGCCTGGCCCTAAGCCCTAATCCCCGAGCCTGCAGCCCTAGCCCGCAGCCCTAAGCCCTAGCAGGGAGCCCCGAACCCTAAAGCCTGGCCCTAAGCCCTAATCCCCAGCCCTAAAACACAAGCCTTCCACCCTCACTCTCACCCCTAAACACTCACAACAACCCTTCCACCCTTATCCCAATTCCCACACACTTGCCCTGAGCCCTAAACCCTGGAATCCACATATAAGTCGCCCTCTTGTGGCTTTCATCTGCAATAACGCAGTACCGGCAATGTTAGCCAATGGCACGAAAGTGCACCTTGAAAACAGGCCCAAATTCGCATTTCCCCTCAACCTACGAGCAAACTACTATTTTTCTCAATAACTAGACATTCCCAACATACCTCCCAACCCCTTAAACACATTCCCAAAAATAGGGAACACCCCAAAATACCCTCCCAAACAACCGCATTACCGCGACCTCTGGGCCAGCCAATGTTAGCCAATGGCACGAAAGTACACTTACAAAACAGGCCAAAAGTACCCTTTCCCCTCCACCTACAACCAAACTGCTATTTTTCCCAGAAACTAGACATTCCCAACATTGCTCCCACACCCCTAAACTCCTTCCCAAAAACCTAGAACACCCCAACATACCACCCCAAAAACGTGCATTACCGCGACCTCGCATAAGGCCTAAAGTCGCGTCCAAAATGCACTTTCAAACTAGGCCCAAAACACCCCTTCCCCTCCATGAATTTTCTTCAAAACACTTGCAAACAAAATTAGACTTTCCCACCTCTGATCCCAGCTAACTACATCCACTTGGAACCACCTGGAACACCCTGCAATCGAACCCCAAAAACATGTAAACACTCACATTTAACATGGGCTCCTATGGCAGCTCCTTCCTTCCTCGACTTTCACGAAAAACACCCTTCCCATCGATCGATTCCTCCCAATCTTCCTGCACACCCATGAATTCCCCCTCCCTACCACTCACAGCAGCCCCGTTCCTCTGGAGCAAGTGGAACACCCTTAAAACCACTTCTCCACCACCCCAAAAACGCCCATTGGATAACATGGCGATTCAGGCCATCACTCAAAAAGTGCTTTTTTCGCACTTCCCCTACTTCGATCCTCTTGAAACTCACTGGGACATTAGTTCCAGCGATTATGAAGAATCTCAGCAAGAATTACACAAATCCATCCAGTGGAAGGGGTACGACTTTTGCGGCAAACACGCGCCCCCCGCAAACACGCAAAATCACCCCAAAATCAGCCAAATCTGGATCGATTTTTGCCAAACCACTGGAAAACCTTCCCAACACCAAACCACACAAGTCCAAACCAAATCCAGCCAAATCGGACCAACCCCAACCCAGCCAGACCAACACAAACCCTTCCAAAACACCAATATTGGCGAAACTGAATCGAGCCCTGAGCCCTAGACTCGGGGAAACCCTAGCAATTCCAACCCTAAGCCCTAGACACCTTCCCAACCCTACCTCCTAACCCTAGACACCTCCCCAACCCTACCTCCTAACCCTACACACTCCTCTGAACCCTAAACACCTAACCGCAACGACGCACACTCCCCTAAACCCTAGAAACAAGCCTCAACCCTACCCTCATACCCTAGTCCCCAGCCTTAAACCCTATTCCCAAGCCCCAAACCCTAGTCCGGAGCCCTAAAGACCCGTCCTGAGCCCTAAGCCCTACGTCCCAGCTCTAAGCCCTAACATCCCAGCCCTAAACCCTAAAGCCTAGTCTTACACACGAACCCTAAACCCTAGTCTCCAGTCCTACAAACTACCCTCCTTCCCTGCCCTAAACCCTGAAACCCAGTCCCGAACCCTAAAGCCTGGCCCTAAGCCCTAATCCCCGAGCCTGCAGCCCTAGCCCGCAGCCCTAAGCCCTAGCAGGGAGCCCCGAACCCTAAAGCCTGGCCCTAAGCCCTAATCCCCAGCCCTAAAACACAAGCCTTCCACCCTCACTCTCACCCCTAAACACTCACAACAACCCTTCCACCCTTATCCCAATTCCCACACACTTGCCCTGAGCCCTAAACCCTGGAATCCACATATAAGTCGCCCTCTTGTGGCTTTCATCTGCAATAACGCAGTACCGGCAATGTTAGCCAATGGCACGAAAGTGCACCTTGAAAACAGGCCCAAATTCGCATTTCCCCTCAACCTACGAGCAAACTACTATTTTTCTCAATAACTAGACATTCCCAACATACCTCCCAACCCCTTAAACACATTCCCAAAAATAGGGAACACCCCAAAATACCCTCCCAAACAACCGCATTACCGCGACCTCTGGGCCAGCCAATGTTAGCCAATGGCACGAAAGTACACTTACAAAACAGGCCAAAAGTACCCTTTCCCCTCCACCTACAACCAAACTGCTATTTTTCCCAGAAACTAGACATTCCCAACATTGCTCCCACACCCCTAAACTCCTTCCCAAAAACCTAGAACACCCCAACATACCACCCCAAAAACGTGCATTACCGCGACCTCGCATAAGGCCTAAAGTCGCGTCCAAAATGCACTTTCAAACTAGGCCCAAAACACCCCTTCCCCTCCATGAATTTTCTTCAAAACACTTGCAAACAAAATTAGACTTTCCCACCTCTGATCCCAGCTAACTACATCCACTTGGAACCACCTGGAACACCCTGCAATCGAACCCCAAAAACATGTAAACACTCACATTTAACATGGGCTCCTATGGCAGCTCCTTCCTTCCTCGACTTTCACGAAAAACACCCTTCCCATCGATCGATTCCTCCCAATCTTCCTGCACACCCATGAATTCCCCCTCCCTACCACTCACAGCAGCCCCGTTCCTCTGGAGCAAGTGGAACACCCTTAAAACCACTTCTCCACCACCCCAAAAAGCCCATTGGATAACATGGCGATTCAGGCCATCACTCAAAAAGTGCTTTTTTCGCACTTCCCCTACTTCGATCCTCTTGAAACTCACTGGGACATTAGTTCCAGCGATTATGAAGAATCTCAGCAAGAATTACACAAATCCATCCAGTGGAAGGGGTACGACTTTTGCGGCAAACACGCGCCCCCCGCAAACACGCAAAATCACCCCAAAATCAGCCAAATCTGGATCGATTTTTGCCAAACCACTGGAAAACCTTCCCAACACCAAACCACACAAGTCCAAACCAAATCCAGCCAAATCGGACCAACCCCAACCCAGCCAGACCAACACAAACCCTTCCAAAACACCAATATTGGCGAAACTGAATCGAGCCCTGAGCCCTAGACTCGGGGAAACCCTAGCAATTCCAACCCTAAGCCCTAGACACCTTCCCAACCCTACCTCCTAACCCTAGACACCTCCCCAACCCTACCTCCTAACCCTACACACTCCTCTGAACCCTAAACACCTAACCGCAACGACGCACACTCCCCTAAACCCTAGAAACAAGCCTCAACCCTACCCTCATACCCTAGTCCCCAGCCTTAAACCCTATTCCCAAGCCCCAAACCCTAGTCCGGAGCCCTAAAGACCCGTCCTGAGCCCTAAGCCCTACGTCCCAGCTCTAAGCCCTAACATCCCAGCCCTAAACCCTAAAGCCTAGTCTTACACACGAACCCTAAACCCTAGTCTCCAGTCCTACAAACTACCCTCCTTCCCTGCCCTAAACCCTGAAACCCAGTCCCGAACCCTAAAGCCTGGCCCTAAGCCCTAATCCCCGAGCCTGCAGCCCTAGCCCGCAGCCCTAAGCCCTAGCAGGGAGCCCCGAACCCTAAAGCCTGGCCCTAAGCCCTAATCCCCAGCCCTAAAACACAAGCCTTCCACCCTCACTCTCACCCCTAAACACTCACAACAACCCTTCCACCCTTATCCCAATTCCCACACACTTGCCCTGAGCCCTAAACCCTGGAATCCACATATAAGTCGCCCTCTTGTGGCTTTCATCTGCAATAACGCAGTACCGGCAATGTTAGCCAATGGCACGAAAGTGCACCTTGAAAACAGGCCCAAATTCGCATTTCCCCTCAACCTACGAGCAAACTACTATTTTTCTCAATAACTAGACATTCCCAACATACCTCCCAACCCCTTAAACACATTCCCAAAAATAGGGAACACCCCAAAATACCCTCCCAAACAACCGCATTACCGCGACCTCTGGGCCAGCCAATGTTAGCCAATGGCACGAAAGTACACTTACAAAACAGGCCAAAAGTACCCTTTCCCCTCCACCTACAACCAAACTGCTATTTTTCCCAGAAACTAGACATTCCCAACATTGCTCCCACACCCCTAAACTCCTTCCCAAAAACCTAGAACACCCCAACATACCACCCCAAAAACGTGCATTACCGCGACCTCGCATAAGGCCTAAAGTCGCGTCCAAAATGCACTTTCAAACTAGGCCCAAAACACCCCTTCCCCTCCATGAATTTTCTTCAAAACACTTGCAAACAAAATTAGACTTTCCCACCTCTGATCCCAGCTAACTACATCCACTTGGAACCACCTGGAACACCCTGCAATCGAACCCCAAAAACATGTAAACACTCACATTTAACATGGGCTCCTATGGCAGCTCCTTCCTTCCTCGACTTTCACGAAAAACACCCTTCCCATCGATCGATTCCTCCCAATCTTCCTGCACACCCATGAATTCCCCCTCCCTACCACTCACAGCAGCCCCGTTCCTCTGGAGCAAGTGGAACACCCTTAAAACCACTTCTCCACCACCCCAAAAACGCCCATTGGATAACATGGCGATTCAGGCCATCACTCAAAAAGTGCTTTTTTCGCACTTCCCCTACTTCGATCCTCTTGAAACTCACTGGGACATTAGTTCCAGCGATTATGAAGAATCTCAGCAAGAATTACACAAATCCATCCAGTGGAAGGGGTACGACTTTTGCGGCAAACACGCGCCCCCCGCAAACACGCAAAATCACCCCAAAATCAGCCAAATCTGGATCGATTTTTGCCAAACCACTGGAAAACCTTCCCAACACCAAACCACACAAGTCCAAACCAAATCCAGCCAAATCGGACCAACCCCAACCCAGCCAGACCAACACAAACCCTTCCAAAACACCAATATTGGCGAAACTGAATCGAGCCCTGAGCCCTAGACTCGGGGAAACCCTAGCAATTCCAACCCTAAGCCCTAGACACCTTCCCAACCCTACCTCCTAACCCTAGACACCTCCCCAACCCTACCTCCTAACCCTACACACTCCTCTGAACCCTAAACACCTAACCGCAACGACGCACACTCCCCTAAACCCTAGAAACAAGCCTCAACCCTACCCTCATACCCTAGTCCCCAGCCTTAAACCCTATTCCCAAGCCCCAAACCCTAGTCCGGAGCCCTAAAGACCCGTCCTGAGCCCTAAGCCCTACGTCCCAGCTCTAAGCCCTAACATCCCAGCCCTAAACCCTAAAGCCTAGTCTTACACACGAACCCTAAACCCTAGTCTCCAGTCCTACAAACTACCCTCCTTCCCTGCCCTAAACCCTGAAACCCAGTCCCGAACCCTAAAGCCTGGCCCTAAGCCCTAATCCCCGAGCCTGCAGCCCTAGCCCGCAGCCCTAAGCCCTAGCAGGGAGCCCCGAACCCTAAAGCCTGGCCCTAAGCCCTAATCCCCAGCCCTAAAACACAAGCCTTCCACCCTCACTCTCACCCCTAAACACTCACAACAACCCTTCCACCCTTATCCCAATTCCCACACACTTGCCCTGAGCCCTAAACCCTGGAATCCACATATAAGTCGCCCTCTTGTGGCTTTCATCTGCAATAACGCAGTACCGGCAATGTTAGCCAATGGCACGAAAGTGCACCTTGAAAACAGGCCCAAATTCGCATTTCCCCTCAACCTACGAGCAAACTACTATTTTTCTCAATAACTAGACATTCCCAACATACCTCCCAACCCCTTAAACACATTCCCAAAAATAGGGAACACCCCAAAATACCCTCCCAAACAACCGCATTACCGCGACCTCTGGGCCAGCCAATGTTAGCCAATGGCACGAAAGTACACTTACAAAACAGGCCAAAAGTACCCTTTCCCCTCCACCTACAACCAAACTGCTATTTTTCCCAGAAACTAGACATTCCCAACATTGCTCCCACACCCCTAAACTCCTTCCCAAAAACCTAGAACACCCCAACATACCACCCCAAAAACGTGCATTACCGCGACCTCGCATAAGGCCTAAAGTCGCGTCCAAAATGCACTTTCAAACTAGGCCCAAAACACCCCTTCCCCTCCATGAATTTTCTTCAAAACACTTGCAAACAAAATTAGACTTTCCCACCTCTGATCCCAGCTAACTACATCCACTTGGAACCACCTGGAACACCCTGCAATCGAACCCCAAAAACATGTAAACACTCACATTTAACATGGGCTCCTATGGCAGCTCCTTCCTTCCTCGACTTTCACGAAAAACACCCTTCCCATCGATCGATTCCTCCCAATCTTCCTGCACACCCATGAATTCCCCCTCCCTACCACTCACAGCAGCCCCGTTCCTCTGGAGCAAGTGGAACACCCTTAAAACCACTTCTCCACCACCCCAAAAACGCCCATTGGATAACATGGCGATTCAGGCCATCACTCAAAAAGTGCTTTTTTCGCACTTCCCCTACTTCGATCCTCTTGAAACTCACTGGGACATTAGTTCCAGCGATTATGAAGAATCTCAGCAAGAATTACACAAATCCATCCAGTGGAAGGGGTACGACTTTTGCGGCAAACACGCGCCCCCCGCAAACACGCAAAATCACCCCAAAATCAGCCAAATCTGGATCGATTTTTGCCAAACCACTGGAAAACCTTCCCAACACCAAACCACACAAGTCCAAACCAAATCCAGCCAAATCGGACCAACCCCAACCCAGCCAGACCAACACAAACCCTTCCAAAACACCAATATTGGCGAAACTGAATCGAGCCCTGAGCCCTAGACTCGGGGAAACCCTAGCAATTCCAACCCTAAGCCCTAGACACCTTCCCAACCCTACCTCCTAACCCTAGACACCTCCCCAACCCTACCTCCTAACCCTACACACTCCTCTGAACCCTAAACACCTAACCGCAACGACGCACACTCCCCTAAACCCTAGAAACAAGCCTCAACCCTACCCTCATACCCTAGTCCCCAGCCTTAAACCCTATTCCCAAGCCCCAAACCCTAGTCCGGAGCCCTAAAGACCCGTCCTGAGCCCTAAGCCCTACGTCCCAGCTCTAAGCCCTAACATCCCAGCCCTAAACCCTAAAGCCTAGTCTTACACACGAACCCTAAACCCTAGTCTCCAGTCCTACAAACTACCCTCCTTCCCTGCCCTAAACCCTGAAACCCAGTCCCGAACCCTAAAGCCTGGCCCTAAGCCCTAATCCCCGAGCCTGCAGCCCTAGCCCGCAGCCCTAAGCCCTAGCAGGGAGCCCCGAACCCTAAAGCCTGGCCCTAAGCCCTAATCCCCAGCCCTAAAACACAAGCCTTCCACCCTCACTCTCACCCCTAAACACTCACAACAACCCTTCCACCCTTATCCCAATTCCCACACACTTGCCCTGAGCCCTAAACCCTGGAATCCACATATAAGTCGCCCTCTTGTGGCTTTCATCTGCAATAACGCAGTACCGGCAATGTTAGCCAATGGCACGAAAGTGCACCTTGAAAACAGGCCCAAATTCGCATTTCCCCTCAACCTACGAGCAAACTACTATTTTTCTCAATAACTAGACATTCCCAACATACCTCCCAACCCCTTAAACACATTCCCAAAAATAGGGAACACCCCAAAATACCCTCCCAAACAACCGCATTACCGCGACCTCTGGGCCAGCCAATGTTAGCCAATGGCACGAAAGTACACTTACAAAACAGGCCAAAAGTACCCTTTCCCCTCCACCTACAACCAAACTGCTATTTTTCCCAGAAACTAGACATTCCCAACATTGCTCCCACACCCCTAAACTCCTTCCCAAAAACCTAGAACACCCCAACATACCACCCCAAAAACGTGCATTACCGCGACCTCGCATAAGGCCTAAAGTCGCGTCCAAAATGCACTTTCAAACTAGGCCCAAAACACCCCTTCCCCTCCATGAATTTTCTTCAAAACACTTGCAAACAAAATTAGACTTTCCCACCTCTGATCCCAGCTAACTACATCCACTTGGAACCACCTGGAACACCCTGCAATCGAACCCCAAAAACATGTAAACACTCACATTTAACATGGGCTCCTATGGCAGCTCCTTCCTTCCTCGACTTTCACGAAAAACACCCTTCCCATCGATCGATTCCTCCCAATCTTCCTGCACACCCATGAATTCCCCCTCCCTACCACTCACAGCAGCCCCGTTCCTCTGGAGCAAGTGGAACACCCTTAAAACCACTTCTCCACCACCCCAAAAACGCCCATTGGATAACATGGCGATTCAGGCCATCACTCAAAAAGTGCTTTTTTCGCACTTCCCCTACTTCGATCCTCTTGAAACTCACTGGGACATTAGTTCCAGCGATTATGAAGAATCTCAGCAAGAATTACACAAATCCATCCAGTGGAAGGGGTACGACTTTTGCGGCAAACACGCGCCCCCCGCAAACACGCAAAATCACCCCAAAATCAGCCAAATCTGGATCGATTTTTGCCAAACCACTGGAAAACCTTCCCAACACCAAACCACACAAGTCCAAACCAAATCCAGCCAAATCGGACCAACCCCAACCCAGCCAGACCAACACAAACCCTTCCAAAACACCAATATTGGCGAAACTGAATCGAGCCCTGAGCCCTAGACTCGGGGAAACCCTAGCAATTCCAACCCTAAGCCCTAGACACCTTCCCAACCCTACCTCCTAACCCTAGACACCTCCCCAACCCTACCTCCTAACCCTACACACTCCTCTGAACCCTAAACACCTAACCGCAACGACGCACACTCCCCTAAACCCTAGAAACAAGCCTCAACCCTACCCTCATACCCTAGTCCCCAGCCTTAAACCCTATTCCCAAGCCCCAAACCCTAGTCCGGAGCCCTAAAGACCCGTCCTGAGCCCTAAGCCCTACGTCCCAGCTCTAAGCCCTAACATCCCAGCCCTAAACCCTAAAGCCTAGTCTTACACACGAACCCTAAACCCTAGTCTCCAGTCCTACAAACTACCCTCCTTCCCTGCCCTAAACCCTGAAACCCAGTCCCGAACCCTAAAGCCTGGCCCTAAGCCCTAATCCCCGAGCCTGCAGCCCTAGCCCGCAGCCCTAAGCCCTAGCAGGGAGCCCCGAACCCTAAAGCCTGGCCCTAAGCCCTAATCCCCAGCCCTAAAACACAAGCCTTCCACCCTCACTCTCACCCCTAAACACTCACAACAACCCTTCCACCCTTATCCCAATTCCCACACACTTGCCCTGAGCCCTAAACCCTGGAATCCACATATAAGTCGCCCTCTTGTGGCTTTCATCTGCAATAACGCAGTACCGGCAATGTTAGCCAATGGCACGAAAGTGCACCTTGAAAACAGGCCCAAATTCGCATTTCCCCTCAACCTACGAGCAAACTACTATTTTTCTCAATAACTAGACATTCCCAACATACCTCCCAACCCCTTAAACACATTCCCAAAAATAGGGAACACCCCAAAATACCCTCCCAAACAACCGCATTACCGCGACCTCTGGGCCAGCCAATGTTAGCCAATGGCACGAAAGTACACTTACAAAACAGGCCAAAAGTACCCTTTCCCCTCCACCTACAACCAAACTGCTATTTTTCCCAGAAACTAGACATTCCCAACATTGCTCCCACACCCCTAAACTCCTTCCCAAAAACCTAGAACACCCCAACATACCACCCCAAAAACGTGCATTACCGCGACCTCGCATAAGGCCTAAAGTCGCGTCCAAAATGCACTTTCAAACTAGGCCCAAAACACCCCTTCCCCTCCATGAATTTTCTTCAAAACACTTGCAAACAAAATTAGACTTTCCCACCTCTGATCCCAGCTAACTACATCCACTTGGAACCACCTGGAACACCCTGCAATCGAACCCCAAAAACATGTAAACACTCACATTTAACATGGGCTCCTATGGCAGCTCCTTCCTTCCTCGACTTTCACGAAAAACACCCTTCCCATCGATCGATTCCTCCCAATCTTCCTGCACACCCATGAATTCCCCCTCCCTACCACTCACAGCAGCCCCGTTCCTCTGGAGCAAGTGGAACACCCTTAAAACCACTTCTCCACCACCCCAAAAACGCCCATTGGATAACATGGCGATTCAGGCCATCACTCAAAAAGTGCTTTTTTCGCACTTCCCCTACTTCGATCCTCTTGAAACTCACTGGGACATTAGTTCCAGCGATTATGAAGAATCTCAGCAAGAATTACACAAATCCATCCAGTGGAAGGGGTACGACTTTTGCGGCAAACACGCGCCCCCCGCAAACACGCAAAATCACCCCAAAATCAGCCAAATCTGGATCGATTTTTGCCAAACCACTGGAAAACCTTCCCAACACCAAACCACACAAGTCCAAACCAAATCCAGCCAAATCGGACCAACCCCAACCCAGCCAGACCAACACAAACCCTTCCAAAACACCAATATTGGCGAAACTGAATCGAGCCCTGAGCCCTAGACTCGGGGAAACCCTAGCAATTCCAACCCTAAGCCCTAGACACCTTCCCAACCCTACCTCCTAACCCTAGACACCTCCCCAACCCTACCTCCTAACCCTACACACTCCTCTGAACCCTAAACACCTAACCGCAACGACGCACACTCCCCTAAACCCTAGAAACAAGCCTCAACCCTACCCTCATACCCTAGTCCCCAGCCTTAAACCCTATTCCCAAGCCCCAAACCCTAGTCCGGAGCCCTAAAGACCCGTCCTGAGCCCTAAGCCCTACGTCCCAGCTCTAAGCCCTAACATCCCAGCCCTAAACCCTAAAGCCTAGTCTTACACACGAACCCTAAACCCTAGTCTCCAGTCCTACAAACTACCCTCCTTCCCTGCCCTAAACCCTGAAACCCAGTCCCGAACCCTAAAGCCTGGCCCTAAGCCCTAATCCCCGAGCCTGCAGCCCTAGCCCGCAGCCCTAAGCCCTAGCAGGGAGCCCCGAACCCTAAAGCCTGGCCCTAAGCCCTAATCCCCAGCCCTAAAACACAAGCCTTCCACCCTCACTCTCACCCCTAAACACTCACAACAACCCTTCCACCCTTATCCCAATTCCCACACACTTGCCCTGAGCCCTAAACCCTGGAATCCACATATAAGTCGCCCTCTTGTGGCTTTCATCTGCAATAACGCAGTACCGGCAATGTTAGCCAATGGCACGAAAGTGCACCTTGAAAACAGGCCCAAATTCGCATTTCCCCTCAACCTACGAGCAAACTACTATTTTTCTCAATAACTAGACATTCCCAACATACCTCCCAACCCCTTAAACACATTCCCAAAAATAGGGAACACCCCAAAATACCCTCCCAAACAACCGCATTACCGCGACCTCTGGGCCAGCCAATGTTAGCCAATGGCACGAAAGTACACTTACAAAACAGGCCAAAAGTACCCTTTCCCCTCCACCTACAACCAAACTGCTATTTTTCCCAGAAACTAGACATTCCCAACATTGCTCCCACACCCCTAAACTCCTTCCCAAAAACCTAGAACACCCCAACATACCACCCCAAAAACGTGCATTACCGCGACCTCGCATAAGGCCTAAAGTCGCGTCCAAAATGCACTTTCAAACTAGGCCCAAA